>NW_026694093.1:0-143363 GCF_021218885.2 Marmota monax
ATCAAGAATTACATTAGAAGGAAAAAATAATGTGTTTTTCTTTAAAAACACTACTTTTTAAAATTTATAATTTATATAACGTTGAAATAGGTAATGATCTTCACGGCAGAATCGTAATCGTAATAAAAGGATGACACAGAACTCTGAGTGTCTTGTGCAGTATTTTAGATAAAGTCTTGGAAGCATTTGTACAAAACTGGCCATGAATATTGCTTTGCTTTTTGAGGACTGGATTATGTTTTTTTAAGTCTTCATGGTTTTATGACCACAGAGTCTCTTTATTTATTTATTTATTTTTTAATTTTTTTTATTGTTGGCTGTTCAAAACATTACATAGTTCTTGATATATCATATTTCACCATTTGATTCAAGTGGGTTATGAGCTCCCATTTTTACCCCATATACAGATTGCAGAATCACATCAGTTACACATCCATTGCTTTACATATTGCCATACTAGTGTCTGTTGTATTCTGCTGCCTTTCCTATCCTCTACTATCCCCCCTCCCCTCCCCTCCCCTCCCCTCCCCTCCCCTCCCCTCTTCTCTCTCTGCTCCCTCTACTGACATTCGTTTGTCCCCCTTGTATTATTTTTCCCCTTCCCCTGACTTCCTCTTGTATGTACTTTTGTATAACTCTGAGGGTCTCCTTCCATTTCCATGCATTTTCCCTTCTCTCTCCCTTTCCCTCCCACCTCTCATCCCTGTTTAATGTTAATCTTCTTCTCATGCTCTTCGACCCTACTCTGTTCCTAGTTACTCTCCTTATATCAAAGAAGACATTTGGCATTTGTTTTTTAGGGATTGGCTAGCTTCACTTAGCATAATCTGCTCTAATGCCATCCATTTCCCTGTAAATTCTATGATTTTGTCATTTTTTAATGCACAGTAATACTCCATTGTGTATAAATGCCACATTTTTTTTATCCATTCATCCATTGAAGGGCATCTAGGTTGGTTCCACAGTCTAGCTATTGTGAATTGTGCTGCTATGAACATCGATGTAGCAGTGTCCCTGTAGCATGCTCTTTTTAGGTCTTTAGGGAATAGACCGAGAAGGGGAATAGCTGGGTCAAATGGTGGCTCCATTCCCAGCTTTCCAAGAAATCTCCATACTGCTTTCCAAATTGGCTGCACCAATTTGCAGTCCCACCAGCAATGTACAAGTGTACCCTTTTCCCCACATCCTCGCCAGCACTTGTTGTTGTTTGACTTCATAATGGCTGCCAATCTAACTGGAGTGAGATGGTATCTTAGGGTGGTTTTGATTTGCATTTCTCTGACTGCTAGAGATGGTGAGCATTTTTTCATGTACTTGTTGATTGATTGTATGTCCTCCTCTGAGAAGTGTCTGTTCAGGTCCTTGGCCCATTTGTTGATTGGGTTGTTTGTTCTCTTATTGTCTAATTTTTTGAGTTCTTTGTATACTCTGGATATTAGGGCTCTATCTGAAGTGTGAGGAGTAAAGATTTGTTCCCAGGATGTAGGCTCTCTATTTACCTCTCTTACTGTATCTTTTGCTGAGAAAAAACTTTTTAGTTTGAGTAAGTCCCATTTGTTGATTCTAGTTATTAACTTTTGTGCTATGGGTGTCCTATTGAGGAATTTGGAGCCCGACCCCACAGTATGTAGATCGGAGCCAACTTTTTCATCTATCAGACGGCGTGTCTCTGATTTGATATCAAGCTCCTTGATCCATTTTGAATTAACTTTTGTGCATGGCGAGAGAAAGGGATTCAGTTTCATTTTGTTGCATATGGATTTCCAGTTTTCCCAGCACCATTTGTTGAAGATGCTATCCTTCCTCCATTGCATGCTTTTAGCCCCTTTATCAAATATAAGGTAGTTGTAGTTTTGTGGATTGGTTTCTGTGTCCTCTATTCTGTACCATTGGTCCACCCGCCTGTTTTGGTACCAGTACCATGCTGTTTTTGTTACTATTGCTCTGTAGTATAGTTTGAAGTCTGGTATCGCTATACCGCCTGATTCACACTTCCTGCTTAGCATTGTTTTTGCTATTCTGGGTCTTTTGTTTTTCCATATGAATTTCATGATTGCTTTCTCTATTTCTACAAGAAATGCCGTTGGGATTTTGATTGGCATTGCATTAAACCTATAGAGAACTTTTGGTAATATCGCCATTTTGATGATGTTAGTTCTGCCTATCCATGAACAGGGTATATTTTTCCATCTCCTAAGATCTTCTTCTATTTCTCTCTTTAGGGTTCTGTAGTTTTCATTGTATAAGTCTTTCACCTCTTTTGTTAGGTTGATTCCCAAGTATTTTATTTTTTTTGAAGATATTGTGAATGGAGTGGTTGTCCTCATGTCCATTTCAGAGGATTTGTCGCTGATATACAGGAATGCCTTTGATTTATGCGTGTTGATTTTATAGTCTTTTGATGGTTTCTTCTATTTCCTCAATTGATATTGGTCTGTTTAGGTTGTCTATATCCTCCTGACTCAATCTGGGCAGATCATATGACTTAAGAAATTTATCGATGCCTTCACTATCTTCTAATTTATTGGAGTATAAGGATTCAAAATAGTTTTTGATTATCTTCTGTATTTCTGAAGTGTCTGTTGTGATATTGCCTCTTTCATCCCGTATGTTAGTAATTTGAGTTCTCTCTCTTCTTCTCTTCGCTAGCATGGCTAAGGGTCTGTCGATTTTGTTTATTTTTTCAAAGAACCAACTTTTAGTTTTGTCAATTTTTTCAATTGTTTCTTTTGTTTCGATTTCATTAATTTCAGCTCTGATTTTAATTATTTCTTCCCTTCTACTTCTTTTGCTGTTGTTTTGCTCTTCTTTTTCTAGGATTTTGAGATGAATTATGAGATCATTTATTTGTTGTTTTTTTCTTTTTTTAAGGAATGAACTCCAAGCAATGAATTTTCCTCTTAGAACTGCTTTCAATGTGTCCCATAGATTCCGATATGTTGTGTCTGTGTTTTCATTAATCTCTAAGAATTTTTTAATTTCTTCCTTGATGTCTTCTATAACCCATTGATCATTCAGTAATCTATTGTTCATTCTCCAAGTGATGTATTCTTTTCCCTTCCTTCTTTTATCGTTGATTTTCAGTTCCATTCCATTATGATCAGATAGGATGCATGGTATTATCTCTACTCCTTTATATTGTCTAAGAGTTTCCCTGTGACATAATATATGATCTATTTTTGAGAAGGATCCATGTGCTGCTGAGAAAAAAGTGTAACTGCTTGATGTTGGGTGGTATATTCTATATATGTCAATTAAGTCTAGGTTATTAATTGTGTTATTGAGTTCTATAGTTTCCTTATTCAACTTTTGTTTGGAAGATCTGTCCAGTGGTGATAGAGGTGTGTTGAAGTCTCCCATGATTATTGTATGGTGGTCTATTAGACTCTTGAACTTGAGAAGAGTTTGTTTGATGAACATAGCTGCACCATTGTTTGGGGCATATATATTTATGATTGTTATGTCTTGTTGGTGTATGGTTCCCTTGAGCAGTATGTAGTGTCCCTCTTTATCCCTTTTGATTAACTTGGGCTTGAAATCTATTTTATTTGATATGAGTATGGATACTCCTGCTTGTTTCCAAAGTCCATATGAGTGATAGGATTTTTCCCAACCTTTCACCTTCAGCCTATGTATGTCTTTTCCTATCAAATGCGTCTCCTGTAGGCAGCATATTGTTGGGTCTTGTTTTGTGATCCATTCTACTAGCCTGTGTCTCTTGATTGGTGAGTTTAAGCCATTAACATTTAGGGTTATTATTGAGATATGGGTTGTTCTTCCAGCCATATTTGTTTATTTATGTTACTAAACATGGTTTGTTTTCCTCTTTGATTATTTTCCCCCCTTTAGTGTCCTACCTCCCACTGTTGGTTTTCATTGTTATTTTCCATTTCCTCTTCCTGTAATGTTTTGCCAAGGATGTTTTGAAGAGATGGTTTTCTAGCTGCAAATTCTTTTAACTTTTGTTTATCGTGGAAGGTTTTCATTTCATCTTCCATCCTGAAGCTTAATTTCGCGGGAAACACAATTCTTGGTTGGAACCCATTTTCTTTCAGTGTTTGAAATATGTTATTCCAGGATCTTCTAGCTTTCAGAGACTGTGTTGAAAGATCAGCTATTATCCTGATTGGCTTACCCCTAAATGTGATCTGCTTCCTTTCTCTTGTAGCTTTTAAAATTCTCTCCTTATTCTGTATGTTGGGCATCTTCATTATAATGTGTCTAGGTGTGGGTCTCTTATGATTTTGCACATTCGGCGTCCTGTAGGCTTCTAGGATTTGGGGTTCTGTCTCATTCTTCAAGTCTGGGAAGTTTTCTCGTATTATTTCATTGAATAGATTGCTCATTCCTTTGGTTTGAAACTCTGTCCCTTCCTGTATCCCAATGACTCTTAAATTTGGTCTCTTGATGTTATCCCATATTTCTTGGATGTTCTGCTCATGGTTTCTTAACAGTCTTGCTGAGCTGTCTATGTTCTTTTCAAGTTGAAATACTTTATCTTCATTGTCTGATGTTCTGTCTTCTAAGTGTTCTACTCTGCTGGTAGTATTCTCAATTGAGTTTTTAAGTTGGCTTATTGCTTCCTGCATTTCTAGGATTTCTGTTTGTTTGTTTTTTATAACCTCTATTTCCCTGTATAGTTGATCTTTTGCTTCTTGGATTTGTTTATGTAATTCATTGTTGAAGTGATCTTTCATTGTCTGATTTTGCTGTCTGATGTCTTCCTTGAGACTCCAGATCATCTGAAGCATATATATCCTGAATTCTGTATCTGACATTCCATCTGCTGCAGCTATTACCTCTTCTAACGTTGAGTTGACCTGCAATGCTTGTGGTCCTTTCTTTCCTTGTCTCTTCATACTGTTGGCGTTCCTTTCTACTTGGTGAAACTGTTGTGCTATTGAATTTTCCCCCTATATATTTATATTGGTCTTGTATAGTTGCAAAGTCTCCCTCGCAGGCGCGGGCGGCGGCTCTGTCCCTCTGCGGGCCGCTAGGCTTGTTCTGTCGGTGGTCACAGTTCTGTCTACTTTGCAGGCGCAGGCAGCGGCACTGCCCCTCTGCAGGCCTCTGGGGCTGTACTGCCAGTGGGTCGCAGGTCCGCCTACCTTGCAGGCGCGGGGGGGGGGGCGGCTCTACCCTTCCTCAGGCCACTGGGCCTATTCTGTCTCTCGGTTGCAGGTCTGGCCTGTTCTGATGGTGGTCACAGTTCCGTCTACCTTGCAGGCGCGGGGGGGGGGGGGCGGCTCTGCCTCTCAGCAGGCCGCTGCTCCTCTTCTGCCGGTGGGTCGCAGGCCCGCCTACCTTGCAGGAGTGATTGGAAGCTCTGCCACTCCGCGGGCCACTGGGCCTTTTCTGTCAGTGGTCACAGTTCCGCCTACCTTACAGGCGCGGGGGGTGGGGGGCGGCTCTGCCCCTCAGCAGGCCGCTGGGCCTGTTCTGTGGGTGGTCACAGTTCCCTCTACCTTGCCGGTGCAGGGGGAGGGGGCGGCTCTGCCTCTCATCAGGCCGCTGCTCCTCTTCTGCCGGTGTGTCGCAGGCCCGCCTACCTTGCAGGAGTGATTGGAAGCTCTGTCCCGCCACGGGCCACTGGGCCTTTTCTGTCGGTGGTCACAGTTCCCCTACCTGGCAGGCGCGGGGGGTGTGGGGCGGCTCTGCCCATCAGCAGGCCGCTGGGCCTGCTCTGTGCATGGTCACAGTTCCCTCTACTTTGCCGGCACAGGGGGAGGGGGCGGCTCAGCCTCTCAGCAGGCCGCTGCTCCTCTTCTGCAGGTGGGTCACAGGCCCGCCTACCTTGCAGGAGTGATTGGAAGCTCTGTCCCGCCGCGGGCCACTGGGCCTTTTCTGTCGGTGGTCACCGTTCCACCTACCTGGGAGGCGCAGGGGGTGGGTGGCGGCTCTGCCCCTCAGCAGGCCGCTGGGCCTGCTCTGTGCGTGGTCACAGTTCCCTCTACCTTGCCGGTGCAGGGGGAGGGGGCGGCTCTGCCTCTCAGCAGGCCGCTGCTCCTCTTCTGCCGGTGGGTCGCAGGCCCGCCTACCTTGCAGGAGTGATTGGAAGCTCTGTCCCACCGCGGGCCACTGGGCCTTTTCTGTCGGTGGTCACCTGGCAGGCGCGGGGGGTGGGGGGTGGCTCTGCCCCTCAGCAGGCCGCTGGGCCTGCTCTGTGCGTGGTCACAGTTCCCTCTACCTTGCCGGTGCCTTCCTTCAGTTTTAACATCTTCAAAAACTTTATTTTTTGTTTTCCTTCAATTTTAACATCCTCAAACCCATTTATTAATAATATTGTTGATTTTACTTGAGTTCTAATTTTTTATTCAGGCTTTATTTTTGGAAATAACTTAGATTTTGAATGTACACATATATGAGTTTTAACAAATGCATATGCTTTCATCCATCACCAAAATAAGGAAAAATGTCTGCTCTCAGCTCCCACAAGTTTTAGTCTATTTTGTACTGGAAGCTCTAGTCACTTCAAAAAGGCAAATTAAAACCATAATGAGACATCACTATACTCCTAACACCTAAAATAATAGTGACACCAAATGATGGAAAGATGTGGAGAAACTGCATCATGAACATTTTGCTGGTGGGAATATAAAATGGTACAGTGACTCTCAAAAAGAGTTTGGTAGTTCCTAATAAAACTAAACATGCAATTAATATATGAACTTGAAATTACATTGCTGGATATTTATCACAGAGAAATAAAAACTTAAGCAATTTTGTCTTTAGTGCTTTTAAGGCCTTCTGTTGATTTAAATGTTAATCATATGTACAAAATTTGAAAACTCACATCTAGATGAGTGAGCAAACATCTAGATACCAAAGCCTCACACAAAAGGACACATAAAATTAACCATTCCAGGGTGAGATGCAACAAACACCAATGAGAGGTAGGTATTCTGACAGAAATTACATTGTGTCCTTTTGGGGAGACACTGTCTCCACACATACTACACCCCTCCCATCTCATCCGCCTTTACACATGAGCAAAATCTCCTCGTCCTTGCCCTCCTTCCTGGTAAACCTGTGTGGAGGAAATGACTCTTCAGTGCTCAGCGCCCATCTGTCCTCATGCTCCACGTCTGGTTCTGTGGCCCTGTTGGAAGACCCACAGCCCCAAAGGACCCACCTCCCTCTTCCCACACACCAACCTCCCCTTGCTCCTCTGTCCCCCACCGTCAGAGGACACACACACACACACACACACACACACACACGCCAGAGAAGCTGATTTTATTTTCACAATCTCCGTACTCTTGATGTACACTCTCTTCTGAGCAGTTACCACCTCTCTGTGGCCAGGCCTGTGGAGCCTTCAGGGAAGGTTCTGAGGTCTCAGGCCTCGCTGGCGTTACAGGTCCTCACTGCAGCAACCACAGCAGCTACTTTCCAGGGTCCGGTCGTCCCCCTTCCGGCTCCACGGTGGACTTTCTTCCTCAGCGGGAGACGGTGGCTGCCTCGGGTTGCTCCTCTCTTATTGCTATCAGCTGCGGTGGTCCGAGCTCTGGCAGCTTCTTTGTTCCTACAACGCCCTCGACGGGGCTTTCCAGACTGTCTTGTCATCTTTCGGCCCTGGAAGGACAACAAGGAGATCGCAGAGGGGCACTGGTTTGGGGGCAGACGTGGAGGAGGGTGGCAACAGGGGCTTTGTGCAGGGGGAGGTAGGGAGGGCGGTCCAGGGGCAGAAGAGCAGGACTTGGGTGGCTCGGCTCACCTTGCTTTTCTTGTACTTGGTTCGATGATGTATGCACGTCTTCTTTTGGCCCGCTTTGCTGCCAGAGTTGCATTTTGCACAGTGTGGAATGGATGCCATGGGTCTCCTGCCCATGTTTCTGGACCAGCACCTCCAGGTAGTCTGTCCAGGCCGCTGACCTCCCTCTATTTATGGTCCCCAGGACAACAGGTGGCCACACCCTTGGGCTTTGTTGGCTCAGCAAGTGACACCCCAGGCCACACCCCTAAGCCTGCCGAGGAGGGGGAAGGGCTGAGACATCACAAAGCATCCCCATCTGTCAGGTCCATAGGGAAGGGGCCCGTGACCTGGAGGCCAGGAGAGTCAGTCTGGTTGGAGAACGGAAGGATATGCCCAGCCCCCTGGAGAGGTTTCCCAAACTGATGCGGGATGCCTCCTCATGTCCCCACGCTCAATTGTGGTGCATCACAAGGCCCAGAGAGGGCGTTTCCTTCACACCTCTCCACAGACACCCCCTGCAATGGTCCAATCTCTTTTGTTGGCCACCGGCACCTAGTTCAGGTCTGTCGCACCTGAAAGCACTCTGTGTTTAAGACACACCTTGAAGTCTGGTTACTTCCCTTGGTTTGAGGAGCTCACAGTCGAGATTTTGTCCCTGAATGCAAGGGATGGGATGCTAGAGTTTGCCACGGGCCACAGTGGCTATATGAGACAAGATAGATTTCAGAGGAAGGAAAAGGATTAAAGATAAAGAAGTCATTTCATATTAAAACTATCAATTAAAAAATAATAAAAATTCTTGATTTAATGTCACTAATCACAAAGCTTCAAAGTACATGAGACAAAAAATGTAATAACTACAAGGAGAAATATAACTACGAGTCCACACTCACAGAGATTTGAGTACCCTTCTCTCAATAAGTGGAAAACCAAGTAGACAGGGACCAGGTTCTATTAGGGTCGAAGTGACAGCTGAGGGTGGACTGAGGAGGCCCTACCACAGAGGGAGGATGTCCAAACTAT
Organism: Marmota monax; assembly: GCF_021218885.2. NCBI lineage: Eukaryota > Metazoa > Chordata > Mammalia > Rodentia > Sciuridae > Marmota > Marmota monax. Next base: position 8,720 of record NW_026694093.1, read on the forward strand.
CCTGGGAAGTCCTCTGGACTGTATGGCATGGGGGTATGGGGGACAGAATTCCAGGGCGCGCGCAAGGGATTGAACCCAGGGGCATTTAACCACACTGAGCAACATACCCAGCCATTTTTTTTATATTTTGAAACAGGGCCTCACTAAGTTACTTAGGGCCTCACTAAATTGCTGAAGCTGGCTTTGGACTCATGGTTCTCCTGCCTTAGCCTCCCAAACCGCTGGGATTGCAGGCATGTTTCACTGTGCCTGGCCAGTCTCCATTCTCCTGCTATCCCTGGGTTCCTGGCACCTGTGGTGTGATGTACTGCCTCAGTTTGTGCAGGGAACTTGCAGCAGCAGCTTGGAAACTGTTCTCCCCCTCATCCTGTCATATGCCACCTATGCAGGTCACAGGCCCTCAGCAACCTCCCTGCTGCAAGCCCATCTCCAAACACACACATTCTTCAGTCTCCTCCAGGGCTTTCACATGTTTATTTCTTAAATGTTTTATCAATATCTATCTATCTGGGCTGGGGCTGGGGCTCGGTGGTAGAATGCTTGCCTGAGATGTGTGAATCACTGGGCTTGATTCTCAGCACCACATATAAACACATAAATAAAGGTCCACTAATAACTAATAAAAATATTTTAAAAAGAAGCTAACCTTAAAAAATCTTTCTATCTATCTATCTCCATCCCTATGAGTGCTCACTCTCACATACACACACCGTTTCTCAGGGTTGATTTTGGAAAAACAAGGCAGTAGCCCATAATTGACTCTCATTTTGGCAACTACAGGTAAGGCACAAAAATGTAAGGAATTTAAGGAAATTCAGGACTTTTACATTATTCTGTTCCCCTCAATGACTATGGCATGTTGCTCTAATTATTTCAGACTGCTTTTTGGTTATGTTTTTATTAGTGCATTATAATTATACATAAGAGCAGGGTTCTTTCTGACATATTCCTACATGCATGTAGCATAATTTTCTCCACTTCATTCCCCAGTACTTCCTCTTTCCCTTCCATCCCCTCCAACATTCCCTTCTTCTTCAGTCTTCCTTCTATTTGTTTTTAAATGAGTATATTATAATGATGCACAAAGTAGAATTAATTGTGATATATTCCTATATTCATCTAGCATAATTTGTCAATTTCATTCCCTAGTGCCTTCCCTCCTCCTTTCCCCTGGATTCCATCCTTTTACTGTTTATTCTTCTATTTTGGTGAGACCAGACACTTTTGTCCTGACTCTGTCACTACACATTTATAGTTGTCTTTATAAAGGCCTTATACATTTTGTTAGGATCTTTTTTTAGGTAATTTTTGGACTTTGTTGCCATTGTAAATGGCATATTGTCTATTAGCTGTTCTACATAGTGCTTTTGTGTGGCAATGATTTTAATTTTGCCATTGTAATCAGCTGTACACCTGGTCTGATGTCTCATTCACTTGAATACTCCACATGAATGTTCCTTTGAATTTTCAAGATAGATAATGATGTTGTTACTCTGCCTTATTTTCCCCCAATATTCATACCTTTATTTGTTCTGATGATCACAGCTCTGGCTTTGTGCCTTAGCCCTGTTTTGAAACACAGAGGCAGTAGCATACATCTACCCCTTCTTCCTGACTTTAATGATAATTCTTCTAACATTTTACATTTAAGCATGTAAGTGATTTTAGCAAGTGGAAGCTTCCTTTTAATATTAGTTGAATAAATGTTTTTACTATGAGCTTATGGTGAATTTCTTTCAAAAGCATATTCTCAACCATTGACATTATGAAATGTTTTCTCTCATCAATTTTGTATGTAAGGAACTAAAATGGAAAGGTTTTTTTTCCCCTAATGTTTACATCATATTTTCTTGCCTTGAATGATGCCTATTTATTCATTTAATTCATTACTTTATCTGATATGCTGCTAATTTATGTAGGATATTTGATGCTGTATAAGCCATCTTACTTCAAGGGTTCTTATCATGGGGAGGGGGTTCTTGTCTGGTGTTTGAATCCAGGAAAGCTGGCCTGAGACAATGAGTTGAACTACTGGCAACTTTTGATATGCTATGAAAGAGTCAACAATCAGGCAGTAATTAGTTTTCTCTAACCATTAAGTGGAACTGGCCTCCCAAACTGCCTGGTCCTGGAATATCTGAGGGTGGCTTGAACTTTGAAAAGTTTCAGTTTATAGAGTTTAATTAGAATTTCATTTTCCTTTTAGGCCAATTTGATCATTTATTTATTTTATTTCTAAAAAGTAGTCAGAGTTACTGGAAGGGCATTATTTATAATGCAAACCTTTCATTACAGAAAGCGTCAAACATATAGTAGAAAGAATAATATAATGAGCCCAGTATACCTGAGCTTAAATACATGGAAGATTTGTCTCCAGTTAGATTCCCCACCTACCTGCTTCTCAGGTACTGGAATAATGTGGAGCAACTCCAAAACATCATAGTATGTCCTCTCTAAACAATTCAATATGCACTTCCTAAACATAAGAATTCTTTTTCTCCTTTGGTACCAGGGATTGAACTCAGGGCTGCTTAACAACTGAGCCACATCCTCAGCCATTTTTTTAAAATTTTATTTAATTTTTAGACAAGGTCTTGCTGAGTTGCTCAGTACCTCGCTAAGTTGCTGAGGCTGGCTTTGAACTCAAGATCCTCCTACCACAGCCTCCCAAACTGCTGGGATTACAGGCATGTGCCACCACACCTGCAGATAAGAACGGTTTAATAAAAAAAGCGTAAAACAAAATACTTGTGTTTTTAAATTAAATAAATAACCATCAATGTACAATTGTTTTACACACTTTTTGATACACTTTTAAGAAGAAAGTTGTGTCCTTGAATGAGTATCTAAATATGGTCCATATAGAGTAATTCTTTGTTACGCCTCTTAAGCTTTTTAAAATTTGTGTATTACCTCTCAAGTTTTCTTTCTCCTTGCAATTCATTTTTTTTTTATTTTGTTGTTGTTGAAAAAGAAAAAAAAAATGTTGTGTTCATTCCAGTTTTCCAAGACTCTGGAGTTTGATGAATGAAACACTGGTGTCTTTTAACATATTCTTCATCCCATAATTTCTAGGGCTACATGGTACTTCAGGCTTATGTTATATGCCCTGCCCTGGTTCTAACATCAGCCATTTCTTCAAGAGGTCTGCTTCCTTCTATAAATGGTTCTAGAAATCTCCATCTGGGTGCTAGAGGTGCTCATTGCAACTTGGGAGTTAGTTATATGCCTCCTCTGCTGACAACACAATGACATGGTCTCTATCATTTGTATATTTAGATCACTCAAATAAAAACTTGTAAGTTATAGTCAAAATAGTGAATATATTCTTCACATCTAAAAGTTTCCTTCTAGCCCATTGTAATTTCTGCCTGCTAGCCTTCCCTGCACACTCATCTCCAAAAATCACTGATCTTCTTCTGTTACCATAGATGAGTTTATATTTTAAGAGCTTTTATATAAAAAGATTTGGAGAAGTATGACTACATTATTTGTTAGGTGCATGCTTAATATTTTTGTATTGCCAAACTATTTTCAAAAATAGTTGTGTCAGTAAACATTATCACTAGGTGTTACATGGTATGGCCAATCTCCTCAATTTTAGCCATTCTAATGGGCAGATAGTGGTATCTCATTGTGATTTTGATTTGCATTTCTCCAATGAGTAATGATGTTGAGTTTCTGACCATGTGGTAAAACCCTAGTGTAAATATTGTTGAACAAGTATTTTGTAGATGTGATTAACATTTGCAATCAGATGAGATTATAGTCCATAATGTGAGTGGGCTTCACCTATTCAGTTGAAGGCCTTAAGAGCAAAAACTGACATTTCCTAGAGAGGAGAGAATTTTGCCACAATTATGTAACATAGAAATGCTGTGTGAGTAGACACTTCTCAAAAGAATGAATACAAGTGGCCAAGAAATATATATGAAAAAATTGGTCAATGTCATCATCAACCATTATGAAAATGCAAATCAAAACTACAATGAGATAAAAATCTCACCCCAGTTTAATGGCTATTATCAAACAAATAAATAACCAATGCTGGTGAGGATGTAGAGAAAAAAAAAATAACTCTCATACACTGTTGGTGGGAATGTATATTAGTACAACCATTATGGAGAACAGCATGGAGGTTTAAAAAAATTGAAAATAAACCCACTCTGTGATCCTGCTATCCCACTTCTGGATATATATATATATATATATATATATATATATATATATATATATATATGTCTCCAAAAGAAATAAAATCAACATACTGAAGAGATGACTGCATGCCTTTTTTTATTGCAGCACTGTTCACAGCAGCTAAGAAATGGAATCCACCTAAGTGCCTAAGTGTGTTTCATATGGAATATTATTTATCCATAGAGAAAAATGAAATTCTATAATTTTCAGAAAAAGGTATGTACTGGAGAGCATCATGTTAAGGGAAATAAATCACACACGGAAATGCAAGTACCACATTGGCCCTCACATGTAGAAGCCAAAACAGTCAAACTGAATGTAAACTAGTGATTACTAGAGATTGGGAAAGGTAGAGGCTAGATTTAATTAGTGCATGCTGTATGCAAGTGTTGAAATATTACACTAAACACCATTATTATTTACAATTTATACATGGGAATGAAATAAAATATTAAAATAAAAAGAATGGGGGCTGGGGATGTGGCTCAAGCGGTAGCACACTTGCCTGGCATGCGCAGGGTGCTGGGTTAGATCCTCAGCACCACATAAAAATAAAATAAAGTTATTGTGTCCACCGAAAACTAAAAAAATAAATATTAAAAAATTCTCTCTCTCTCTCTCTCTCTCTCTCTAAAAAAAAAATGAATGCCTATGCCTATGTGAGTTTCTGACCTGCTGGCCTATTCAGAGTTCAGATGTGTTAGACATGAGCTGATTTATTTTACGTCTCCTTTTCTGTTTCTCTCTTTCTGTGGTGAGAAAGAGGAAGATAGCTGTAGCTATACTGACAGATACAGATGTAAATGAAGATAGACACAGTATGGATCAAAGTTTACTTTTTGCATAAGGATAGTTCATTTTTCCAGATCTAGTTGTTTCAGACAATTCTTTCTTTCCAATCTTCATTTACATCTTTACCAATAATTAGTTGTCTATATATGCATATAAATGTGAATCTACTCCTGGAAGAAATTTATTTTGTTCTACTGAAGTATTTCTCCAATTACTATTTTGATTATCATTATTTTATAATGGTTGAAATGATGTAGGATATTTTGTTCTATTTTTATGGATTGCTTGCATATTTTTATGAAAGTTAGAATCAGCCTCCTGATTTCTATATAAATATTTATGGAATTCTGAATTGGACTACATTGAATTGATCAATGCATTTGAGAAGAATTGACATTGCAACAATATTCAGTATTGTGAGTAATAAACAGATTTATATTTCCATTTATTTATATCTTCATTAATTTATCCTTGGAATGTTTTATAGTTCTCAATGTACTCATCTCCTACATCTTTTGTCAGTTTATCCCTTTTAATTAATATTTTCTACTACTATTTTAAATTATACTGTTTTAATTTCCAGTTGCTCATTGCTAGTATCCAAATATAATGATCTTGTATGCAATGGCGTTGCTACACTCAATAATTACTTCTAAGTGTTTTCTTAATTAATAGAATTTTCTCTATAGACTTTTCTTTTCCTTTTCCAAACTACAGGCCTTTTAAAAAGCCTCAAGTACAATGCTGAGCAATCCCAGCAAACCCTGCCCTGCTTTGTGAATTCATCAGTCTTAGGTTGTGGCTTCCTACATGCAAACATCCTGCATAACTTCTGGCATTGTTATGAATATTGGCCTTGTCTCTCCTTTACTGTTAAATCCTACATTGGCTTATTACACTTACTAAGGTAATCAAGGCCCCTTAGATTATAAACAAGATTGGGATACCCAGTGAAGCAAGTCTGGTGGTTCATTAAAGTCTCCCAGACTGAAGGTAGTGATTTCTGAATGAAAATTAAAAACCTAGGAAACCTTAGTGGACATTAGGAAAAAGAAGTGGGATGGAAAAGTACCCTGCAAGAACTAAGTGGTCTTCAAGGTTGTAGAGAAATGTTTAGGAGGGAAGTGGAAAGATCCAGGTCTCCATATAATCTTAAACACAGAGTGCTTTCAGGTGCGACAGACCTGAACTAGGTGCCGGTGGCCAACAAAAGAGATTGGACCATTGCAGGGGGTGTCTGTGGAGAGGTGTGAAGGAAACGCCCTCTCTGGGCCTTGTGATGCACCACAATTGAGCGTGGGGACATGAGGAGGCATCCCGCATCAGTTTGGGAAACCTCTCCAGGGGGCTGGGCATATCCTTCCGTTCTCCAACCAGACTGACTCTCCTGGCCTCCAGGTCACGGGCCCCTTCCCTATGGACCTGACAGATGGGGATGCTTTGTGATGTCTCAGCCCTTCCCCCTCCTCGGCAGGCTTAGGGGTGTGGCCTGGGGTGTGACTTGCTGAGCCAACAAAGCCCAAGGGTGTGGCCACCTGTTGTCCTGGGGACCATAAATAGAGGGAGGTCAGCGGCCTGGACAGACTACCTGGAGGTGCTGGTCCAGAAACATGGGCAGGAGACCCATGGCATCCATTCCACACTGTGCAAAATGCAACTCTGGCAGCAAAGCGGGCCAAAAGAAGACGTGCATACATCATCGAACCAAGTACAAGAAAAGCAAGGTGAGCCTAGCCACCCAAGTCCTGCTCTTCTGCCCCTGGACCGCCCTCCCTACCTCCCCCTGCACAAAGCCCCTGTTGCCACCCTCCTCCACGTCTGCCCGCCCCCAAACCAGTGCCCCTCTGCGATCTCCTTGTTGTCCTTCCAGGGCCGAAAGATGACAAGACAGTCTGGAAAGCCCCGTCGAGGGCGTTGTAGGAACAAAGAAGCTGCCAGAGCTCGGACCACCGCAGCTGATAGCAATAAGAGAGGAGCAACCCGAGGCAGCCACCGTCTCCCGCTGAGGAAGAAAGTCCACCGTGGAGCCGGAAGGGGGACGACCGGACCCTGGAAAGTAGCTGCTGTGGTTGCTGCAGTGAGGACCTGTAACGCCAGCGAGGCCTGAGACCTCAGAACCTTCCCTGAAGGCTCCACAGGCCTGGCCACAGAGAGGTGGTAACTGCACAGAAGAGAGTGTACATCAAGAGTAAGGAGATTGTGAAAATAAAATCAGCTTCTCTGGCGTGTGTGTGTGTGTGTGTGTCCTCTGACGGTGGGGGACAGAGGAGCAAGGGGAGGTTGGTGTGTGGGAAGAGGGAGGTGGGTCCTTTGGGGCTGTGGGTCTTCCAACAGGGCCACAGAACCAGACGTGGAGCATGAGGACAGATGGGCACTGAGCACTGAAGAGTCATTTCCTCCACACAGGTTTACCAGGAAGGAGGGCAAAGACGAGGAGATTTTGCTCATGTGTAAAGGCGGATGAGATGGGAGGGGTGTAGTATGTGTGGAGACAGTGTCTCCCCAAAAGGACACAATGTAATTGCTAATGCCTGTGCTCTTGCTGCTCCTCTATGCGGCCTTTTCCACAGCTAGACTAGTGACCCAGCTAGGCCAGCCAAAGCCCTTCACCTGAGAAGCTGTGGATTTCCCTATATCCTTTTTTTAAAAAAGCACTGTGTAAATCAACAAATAGCTATGAATGGCAAGGAGGCAGGCTGGTGGGTGCCTTTAAGGTCCTTGTTGTATGAAGTTGGAAACTGGGAACCAGGGACAATTGGGTCTTGTCCAAGATCACCAACAAATCCATCAATGGCAAAGCTGAGTTGCTAATGCCTCCTACATCGAAAGTCTTCTCAAAGCACCACTATTCCCCTATGGTTTCACCTGCCCATGGGTGCCTCTAAGAGGATGTCACCCTCTTCATTTTTCCTCCATCTGGATAGCTTGTGTTAATTGTCATGTCAGCCTCTCCCCACTGCTCCAGGTCAGCTCCACGAATTGCCACAGTTCAGCAGCCAGACAGGTTCTTGAGTACTCACAGACCTATAAAATACTGAGAGGAGAATGTTCTAGGAGATCCAGGACCCGTCTTGATCTTGCAAAAATCCCTCTGCACCAAAGGCTACAGGCTGGAAAGGCTTTGCTTCTCTCAGGATGCTTCTGTGGACTCAGTGTGTTTTCCCACTAGCCTTGAGAGGTCCGGCTTGCAACACTCAGAAATAGAGTCAGAAAATGAAAGAACTTGCTGGAAGTCACACAGCCACTATGGAGTAAAGGCAGGATTGGAGCTTAGATCTTGGATTTCAGAGTCCTGTCTCCTACCACTGCACAGGAGCCTCTTTCTCCTCTGGCCTACCCTCTAGGTGGCCTGGGAGTGAGGAGGCAATTGTGCAATAGTCCATAAGTCAAGATGAGAATCAGAACTCCTGATTCTCCAGCATGGCTGCCTCCTTGCTATGTAACCTTGGCACAGCCACTTCATTTTTCTGCACCTTGGTTTGCGCAGCTTTGCAGTATAGATCACAATGCAAATTCAGGTTTGCCAAGTAATGTTTACTGAGCACAAATTTTGTACCAGATTGTCCTGGGCACTAGAAGTATAGATAAACACAATGTAGCTCAAGGAGCTTACATGTGTTGAGAGAAGAAATTCAGAATACATAAATAAATGACCAGCTTAGATTTTGTCAGGCCTGGAAAGTGTTATAAAGTAGATTGTACAGGGAAATATGTTGGTAGTATTTAAGGGCCTGCTCCAGATAGGGTAGTAAGGACTTAGGATTGGTTTACAGCTCTAGAGGAATCACAAATCAGGCCAGTGGTGTGGTGTCAGAATCATAATGCATGGAAATGAGGCCGGATTACCTCTTGCCTTCCTTCAGAATCTCATTCTCAGCCCTAGCTTCCCCCTTCTGCCTCCTGGCCTCCCACTGGCCCTGGCTTGAATCCATTTCTCCAGCTCCAGTTCTGGCCCTACTTCTTCCTGTCCTCCATGCCCCTGGGGCTCTGGTTGCACATCTATTCTCCTCTCAAAGACTCGTTTTTTAAAAAATAATTAGCTGAGTTTCACTTCCTAGGTGAAACCTGCCACACAGCTCTCTCTAAGGCCTCATACATCTGTATTTTCATACTCAGTCCCCCAGGACATGCATCTGTGTAAGAGTAACTAATCTACATGCAGATACTTTACTTGGTTCAGCAGACAGGATCTCAGAAGGCTGTGACTACTTCTGTGCTATATTGGTGGCACCAACATTCCAGCACACTAGTTGGCAAAGCGGAGGGGGAGGTGCTCAGTTTCTGTTGTTCGGCACTGCCAATGGAGGCATCAGAGCTTATAGAATCTCAAACTGAAGGCTTTTGGATGCTCCACAGTGCCAGTGTTCAGACAAGCAGAAGCCAATGGTAGGAAGAAAAAGAATGCTGGAGAATAGAGGGCTAGGTTTGTCCAAAGTCACTGCATAGAAGACCTACAGTCCTCTTCCATGTAACACCTTCTCCTTTTGTTCTCACACATCCCTTTCTAGTGACTATTTTTCCATCACTGCCTGATTCCTCTCCATTTTCTCTGACCAACCATTAAATGTGAGTGCTCCTCTGGACTGTGCCTCAGACCCCCCCCCCCCAACTCCCATCTCTGTCATCATATGCTCCCTGGCTCATATCATCCATTCCACTTCTGTATTTTGACCTCTGAACTTCAAAGCTGAGCTTGTCTCTCAGGTTCCTCCACCTTGATAGGAATCTCCACTTCAACAAGGCCCAAATAGCCTCATCTTCTACACTCCTATAAGACCACACCATGATTAATAAAATAGTTCTCATCATTAGAAAAAAGACTCATGACTCCTGTCAATTTTACTTTGAAATAACCGTTGACTCCATCCTCTCCACTATGACCACCTTGCTAGAGGCCCTTTACCTTCGGAGACATTCCCCAACCTTCCTCTGCATTGCCTAAGTACTTGTACTTCCTGGATGGAGTTTGTAATGTGAGAGGAAGGGGAAACCAAAATATGTATTTTGTTCTTTTCTCTGCCTTGAACTCTCTAACTTCATCTCCCACCAACAGAACCTACATGATTCCACTTCCACCGTGTTACCTTACATCAGGACTCTGGAAAACCTGGCTCCATTCTTTGTTTCCTGCTGGGTTGAGTCATTTTATGCAATTTGGTTCCTCAATAATTCCATCTCCTATGTAACCAGTTCCCTGCAGTACATTTATCCTCTTATCAAAAATTAGAGTGGCTTCTGTTTTCCTGGTTGAACCCCGACTGATATAGCCCTTGTTAATTCTAGCCTGGCTTATTGTAATAACTTTTCAGTAAATCATCCTGATTCTCATTCTATTCCTCCCTATTTGCTCCTAACATTGCAGAGTAACATCTCTTATCCTAATTGTCCTAAAAAAAACCCTTCAATATCTCCCCACTGCCTACAGAATGGAAGCCTAACCCAGGTTTGCTGTCTGGTGATGGGATGGGTGGGAGATGGGACTGTTGCAATGTTAGGTTGCCAGGTGGGGACCAGGGCAGCAAGCTAAGAATGCCCCTCAGATGTTGTCACAGTTGTATTTCTCTTCACAGAAAATAAAGGGAATGAGCTCTCAAAAACAGTCTTGGTGAGTAATAAAGGTTTCAAAGTACAATGATAGATACAGACCAACTAATTGGAAGCTCCTAATTCATCTACTTGCTACATTTTCAAGAGATTCCTATCCCAACCACAGCTGGGCAGAGTGTACTGTGTAATAAGTGTTGTAGATTATTTTATTATATTTTCATATTTCTCATTGCTCAAAATGGAATTAGGAAAAAAATTTAAAACAACTGCAATTTTTTAAAGATTGAGATGTCAATACTAAGAGAAAATTTTAAAATAGCATAAAGAGATGGAGCCTGGGATAGGTTTGTACGTGCAATTCATGCTGTAGGGTCCTGAACTTGCAATTTAGTTTGGGATTTTTTAGCATCCAGTTGTAGGAGAAAAATTGCATTATATGAACCCCAGGATTCCAAAGATAAAAACCAACCAGTTGCTCACAGAAGCAAACTATTTTCAATAATATGAGAAAGGAATTGCTGCTGGGTGTCCTCATAAAGAGGACAAGATGGGCCATAGTGAGTAATATCCTCCTCAATACTGTAGCAGCAAATGCTTTTTAAGGGATGCTTCTGTCGGTATTGGACAAGATCTCCCTGGATTCATGATAAGTGTATTTGATGGAGGGGGAATGAGGAGTCTAGAATTATAGGTTTCCTGTTTGGTATTTTTTTTCCATTGTTCTCTGAGATTCCTGCATTGCCATACTTACTAAATTTGTGATAACATGGAATCCTTTTGCCTTTGCCTCTCCCTTGATAGATATGCCAGGTCTATGTCATTTGGGGTATTTACTCATTCATCCAGAAGCCACTTATGAATAAGTTAATGGGCTCTGGTGAAACAGTGGTGAATAGAGGAGACTTAGCTTCTGCCACCATGAAATTGAAAATGCAATCTGCAGAGACAGAAGATAAACACGTCAACAAATAAACATCATTTTAGATAATTATGATGGCTTGTGGAAAATAAAATAGAGTAAGGGGATACAGTGTGGGGTAGTAGTGGAGGGATACTAGCTAATTTATATAAGATGGACAGGGAAGGCCTTTCTCAGGCATTAATAGTTGAAATCAGACTTGAATGATGGGAAGGCAAAAGGCATACACAGTTCATGGGGAGCATGATTTCTCTCATCTCTTTTGGAGATGTGATGCCACTTCTTACTTGAGACATGTTAATCAAAGGGAAATTGGCAGGATATGGTGACTATTTGGATACCACCTGTCATCGTGGCTTTGGTGATAGTAAGGATGACATAGTCATTCACTGAAACAATAAACACAAGGAAGGAGATGATTTCTATGCGTTGAGACAAGAGGGAGATGAGAAATTTACTTTGGACTTGTTGCATTTGAGATGCCTGTGAAAGTGTCCAGTTACATATTTCAGATGAATTGACTATTACATGTATTAGGAGCTGAGGAAAGCTATGAACTACAGATATAAGGTGGTGGGGAGAGAGGGAGTTCTTGAATATAGAGGTGGTAGTTGAAACCATGGTAGTGAAGAATGCCCAGGGAAAAAGTTATAAAATTGAGAAAGGACCCTAGGCACCTAATATTTGACAGACAAAAAGAATAGTGTTCTAATGAGTACAGCATTTCCAGGAAGTAGTGGCCAGTGCTATTGAATGTTATAAAGGGATCCAGTAAGAAGAAGACTAAGGCTTGACAATGGACCTAACAATTGGAAAGTCATTGGTAAAAGTGGTTTCTGTGAAGTGGTAGGCAGATGGTAACAAAAATGTAAACACATGTCCAAATGCACAAAATTGTATACATTATTTATGTACATAATTTGTTTTTCTATAGCAATTACACCTCAATAAAGCTAGATAAAAGGAAAAGTAATAGGTCATAGATTAAGTTTAAAAACAGAATTTAAAGAATCTTTCATTCTTCGGATTTCAGCAATTAATGTTTTCAGCATTGGAGAAGAAGACAGAGGAAAGGAAAATAAACAGGAGAGGGGGAGAAAGAAGAATGAGGAAATAGATGGAGAAAGGTTAAGTACAGAGGAGTGTGAGTGTGCAAAAGTGAACAGAAGGAGAGACTTGTCATTGAGGCCAATCGTTGAGAAGACTACCATAAATTGATAAGGGGGCATAGTCAGGGTGTTGAGATGCAATTTCTTATTTTTAATTATTTATTTTTAATTGACATATGTACAGTATAAAATTATGTGCTATGTGATGTTTTGACCCATGTGTACATTGTGTAATGTTCAAATAAGGTCAGACTATCTCTTTGCTCAAAGGAAATTGAACATATTAACAAAAACTTGAGAGTTTAGTGGAAATGAATTTGTATTCTTAATGGCTTGCAGCAAGGCTGGAACAAAGAAATTCAATGCAAGGCAATGCATCATGAGGGCTTGGTTATGTTGCAAGCTGGCCTGGGTCACTGGCTGGTAAGCTTCAGCCAAGGAGTCAATTGTGATGCCACCTACCTGCACACTGGCTATGAAACCTCATAGCCATGGCACCCTCTGCTTGGTTCTCATGGGACAAACATAATCTGGAAGAATCTGGAGACCCTCAGGAATCAGTCAGCAAGCTGTTCTCCTAATCCACTCTGAACAGTTCCAGCATCCCATTTGTTTGTGAGCATTTGAACTTGTTCTACTTTTATCTTGTCCCTGTGACAGAAAATACTTTCTGCACTATTTTGATTTTTATTCTCTCCTTCTACCAACTCTTGCAGCACTTCACAAATTTTAACCACCACCCCCCCCCCCCCCCCCCCAAAAAAAAAAAAAAAAAACCAAAACACCTGGGCATCTTGTTCAATGACACTTCTGACTGCCTAAGTCTGGGATGGGGTCTAAGATGTTCCCAAGTGTCCTGATGCTGCTGGTCTTTTAGTCACACTGTCAGCAAGAAAATTTCCAACCAGGGCTTTCCCCAAAAGAGCATTCCTTCACTCACATCCTCCCTTGTCAGTATCTCCCATAGTCACTGTGCTAGAACTAGAGTAGGGGTGGAGAACAAGGAAAAAAAAAGGGTACATCAAAGAACAAGACCTGATTCCTCTTCATAAGGGAACAGGCAATGATACTATACTTGGGTATAATAGAGATATGAGCAAAGGATTAAGGGAACACATAGAAAGGACTAAATCTACCAGAGTTTTCTAGAAGGATTCATAATGGAAGTGACATTGAGATAGATATTGAAATCTGAGTTGGAGGGCAGCAAATGAAGAGATGCAGGAGTCCTGGGTAAATAGTGGTGAAAATAGTCTAAGTTGTCAATGAGAGCCAAGGTCACAAAGCCTTGTTTACCCTGCTAAGAAATTGATCAGCAACCTTCTCTGCATGTTTACACTTATAAGCCAAACAAAAGATAGGGCAGGTATGTTGGGTGGGAAGTTATCTCAAAATAACAGTAGCTTCCCATTGATTCCAAACTGCTACAGATTCTCATTCTTCCTGGTTGGGCAAAGACTAACCTGGGAAAAAAGGGGTAACAATTGAGGAAGAGACTACAGAGGGACAAAGCATTTTTACAGTTATCACTTTTACCAATTAAATGTTTTAATTACAAGCAGGACTTATTTGTGTAACAAAGTCAACATCAAAGCTCCAGGATACTACTTTGGGTCTAATTTACTGTGAAAATCCATGTGCATTATGTAATGGAAAGAAACTGACTGCTTTTCTTTAAAGACTATACATGCCAGGGCCTTTAACCAATTTACACAGCCTATGTTCCCCAGCATCACAATCCAGAGCAAAGCCAGGTTCCATCTGTACAATGCTTCTCTAGTTTAGCAGGATAAGAAGAGCAGGAAGAAAAGACAGAAAAAGAGAGAGAGACAAACACAGACTGAAGGAGGAAGCCAGGGAAGAAGGAAGGAAAGAAACTGAAAAAAGACATTAAAATACATTTATGTAAATATTTTTTAAAAATCACCTGGGGGGCTGGGGATGTGGCTCAAGTGGTAGCGCGCTCACCTGGCATGCATGCAGCCCGGGTTTGATCCTCAGCACCACTACAAACAAAGATGTTGTGTCCGCCGAAATCTGAAAAATAAATATTGAAAAATTCTCTCTCTCTCTCAAAAAAAATCACCTGGGTACCTCCCCATGGGCAAAACCAGAATTGTGTAGAACAATCTTACAATCAATTTGTGCTGTTTACAATAGATAAGCCATTGTTTTAAATTGCTTATGGAGAAGTGGCATAATCCTTTCTTAGCTAAGGCTAATATGAAGTCCTGTTCTGGTGAATTCCACCACCCGCAGCATGAATATGAGGGGTATGCATATGATGATGAACTGACCTCAAATGGCCCCAGTCATCAGCTCTGAGCATTTGGTTATTGGCATTTAGTTTAGCCCCCACTATAAAATTATCCACCAGGATGAAGGATTATGCCCTTACTCACAAACTAATTTTATTGAATTTGGTTGCATTTGGTCACACACCTTCTTTTCCCAGCTGCAAGGAGCTAAGTAACTGACTTGATTAAGTCTTCCATTATCGACCAATTTCTCTGGGCATAATGAAGCCATCCTACATGAATAGAAGTGAGCAGGTATGCAATGAGTTGCAGATTTCAACCTCTCACCCTAAATTAATGTGAGGATACTGGGTAGTACTCCCTGGATTCATGGCTGGATTTGGGCTATATGCGTACTAGTCTATGTGATTTGGCTGCTAACTTCTGTGCTTCTTAGGGCATGGCAGAACTGGCAAGAGATGGGGCAAAGAAGTGAGGCTGGTGGAGTATGACTAAATTTTCTTGTGAGGCCCGAGGGACTGGGGAGGCAGACCTCTTGCCTCCCATCAGACTACAGAGTGGAACAGCTGTTTGACACCTGGGTTCCAAGCCTGAACAAGTGGTTTCACTTCTTTCGATCTTAAATCAATGAGGTAGAGGTACTAACAACTATCTCCCAGAAGATATATGAGGGTAAGTTATATGATAAGTAAATATGAGGGTCCTCTCATTTGCTTCTTCATTTGTTTAACAAATATGTGTTGATTACCTACAGGTCCTGGGAAGGAACTTGGGCTACAGTCCTGAAAAGAATTGACCACATGTTGAACTTTCTATTACAGAAAACATAATAAGCAAATAAATAAATGTGATTGAATAATATCTCCTTAGTAAGGTGATATCTGAGATGAGACCTAAATGATGAGAAAGAGATAGCTCTGAAAAGATCACAGCGAACAGATTCCAGTCTTAGAGAGTAGGATGAGCAAACACTGGGGAGAAATCTTGGCTTCCCAGAACAGAAAGAAGGCTTGAGGGCACCAGAGTGACCCAGGGGAATCTTGGTAACAGGTAGGACTGTAGAGGCAGGAAGGCACCCATGGGATGAGGGAAATGTATGTAGATTTTATTTGAAATGTGATGGGAAACCACTGGACTCTTTTAAGCATTGGAGAAAGATGATTGGTTTTATCTGTTTAAAAGGTCCCTTTGGTTGCTTTGGGAACAATTGGAAAGACCAGCAATTGACATGGGGTGACTATCACAGTGGTCCAAACACTAGAGCTGAATGAACTTCTTGGGTCATGTGTTTTTGTTAAACAGCTCATCTTATTTAAAATCTTTTCTTCCATCCACCTGCCTCACTATCCAATTTTCTCTCACCACATTCATTACCTGGTACTGCCTGAGAACTTGGATATTCTGAGCAATATAATGTGATGAAATGGAGGAATAGAGAGAATGAAAGAAAGGATGAATGGATGATTATAATGGCCCACATAAATCCCCAATGCCCAGTAGAGATTCCAACACAAAATATTGTCTTCAACATTGAATGAATGAAGGGAGGAATGAGTTGGTAAATAAAAATTTATTCTCAGAATGAGCAATCTTGGATCCTGTTGATGTTGTAATAAAGGAGTTAATACCTTTGGGTTAGAAGCAATTACAGAACAGGACTTAGGAATAATTTTTAAATAAAATGGGTTCTGCTTGAAAAAATAGGTTTGATGTTTTGAGTAAGAGACTCAGTGGAAACGTTTCAAAGTAATTTTAGAAAGTCATTTTGTGTGGACATTGAACGTATACCTGTTGTTAATGATATGACAACTATGAAGGAGTTGAGTTACCTGTAAATAATTTCTGGATACACCAAAGAACTTGGCAACCACCTTCCTAAGTTTCACCCATCTCAATAAGTTGCACCATCTTGCAGTCACTTATCCAAGCCAGAAACCTAGAAGTTATTCCAGACTCCTCTTTCTCCCTCGCTACATCTTTGAATTTTCAAGCCCCCTCTATTGTACCCCTTAAACAACTTCTGATCCACTTAATTCTCACCATGCTTCCCTGCAGGGCACACTGGAAGTTAAAGACATAGGCTGAGCCGCACAAGGAGCGGACAGGTCCAGGACACTGTGGGTGTCAAGATGAGAGCTGGAGTGGACCGAAGATGCGTCCCCCCAGGGGTAGGTTCCCTTTGTAGCCACTCATTTCCCCAGGGGAAGAATTACAGGGTGCCCCATCTGCCTCCACGGCCTTATATCACGGTACCTCTTCCGGTCGCAAGGGATGCTGGGAGTAAAAGCCGTTGGTGGAGTGAGGGGACAGGACAGGGTGCTGTGGGTGTCAAAGTGACAGCTGGCATAGACTGAAGATGCCCTCTTCCCCCGCTCTTTGTAGTCAGTCATTTCCCGGGGGGAAGAATTCCAGAGAGTGCCCTGTCCACCTCCACGGAGGTACATCAGGGTACTCCTTCCGGTCGCAGGGGATGCTGGGAGTAAAAGCCGTTGGTGGAGTGAGGGGACAGGACAGGGACAGGGTGCTGTGGGTGTCAAGGTGAGCACTGAGGGTGGACTGAGGAGTTCCCACAACAGTGGGAGGGTTGTCAAATCATCCAATGGTCAGCCCTGCACTTTGGGATGAAAGGTAACATTCTGGGACAAACCTTTAAGCCGCAAGGGACCCTAGGAGTTTCAGCCTCCATCTGAGACGAAGTTTGAGGACAGGGCCTTGCCAAGGTGGGTGGACAGAGAGAGAGCTGAGGATCGACTGAGAAGGCCGCCCCCCAGAAGGAGGGTCCGAAAACCCTTCAGGCCATCCCTGTGGCCAGCCCTGTCGCCTAGATGTCGGAATGGGAGTAGAGAAGAACCACAGTGGCTCCTTCCGCCACTCAGGACCCTGGGAGATATTCCTGCTGCCATCTGAGTGGGCTTCAGGTGTTTGCAGCAGACAGGGCCTGGGTCTCTTTGGGATCAAGATGAGAGTTCAGGGTGGAATGAGGTGGCCCTTTCCTAGGAGTGGTTCCTCAACGATCTTGGCTGACTCGGCATCCAGTCCCGAACTCCAGGGGCTGGGGGACAGAATTCTAAGGTGAAACCCTTCCACCATAGGGGGACCTGTTGCATGAGGCCTTCATGATTGCACAGGGCCTGACCTTTGTATGGGTCATGGCTAGAGGTGGGGTAGACTGAGGAGGCCTCACCCCAGGGGCAGGTTCCCCAAACCCTAGGTTCCCTTTATAGCCATTCTTTCCCCGGGGGAAGAATTCCAGGGTGCCATCCACCTCCACGGCTGTATACCAGGGTACCCCTTCTGGTCGCAGTGGATGCTGGGAGTAAAAGCCGTTGGCGGAGTTAGGGGATAGGGACAGGGCACTGTGGGTGTCAAGGTGAGTGCTGAGAAGTCCCCACAACAGTGGGAGGGTTGTCACATCATCCAGGTGACCTCTATATTCAGCCTTAAACCTTAAGAGGAGAAGTAAAATTCTGAGGCAAACCCTTAGGCCCTAAGGGACCCTGGGAGTTCTAGCCTCCATCTAATGACCGAAATTTGAGGATAGGGCCTGGCCAGTAGGGGCGGACAGAGAGCAGAGGTGGCCGCACCCCAGAAGGGGGGTCCCTGTGGCCAGTCCTGTCACCTGAGGGTGGAGATTGGGGTGGGGAAGAATCTTAGTGACTCCTTCCACTGCTCAAGACCCTGGTGTTAGAGCTGTTGCCTAATATTTGGGCTTGGGATGCTTGTAGCAGACAGGACCTGCGTCTCTTGGGGATAAAGTTGAGAGTTTAGGGTGAGTGTGGTATCCCCATCACTGGAGAAGTTTCCTACATGACCTAGGCTGTCTCTGTGTCCAGCCCCAGATGCCAGGGGTTGGGAGACAAAATCTAAAGTGAACCCCTTTCACCATAAGGGATCCTGGTAGTTACAGCCTTTGCATGTGGCTCTGGCTCTGTCAGGGTTGAGGCAAGAAGTGTGGTAGCCTGAGGAGGCACCACCCTAGAATAGGTTCCCCAAACCACCTAGGTTCCTTATGTGTTTATTCATTTACCTGGGTCAGAATTTCAGGGTGCCCTTTCTGGCTGCTGGGGATGCTGAGAGTTAAAGCCATTGGCTGTTTGAATGGATATGGCTAGGGCACTGTGGATGTCAAGTTGAGCACTGAGGGTTGAGTTGAGTATTCTCCATGCTAGTGGGAAGGTCTTCAAATCATCCTAGTGATCCGATCTCCCATGAACCTTGGGATGATGGGTAAAATTCTCAGTCAACTCTTCTGCTGCAAGGGAATGTGGGAGTTTCAGCCTAAGTTCAAAGATGGAATTTTGCGTATAAGGCCTGACCAATGTTTGTGATCAGAGTGAGAGCTAAGGGTGGACCTGAGGTGATCCCACTCCTGAAGGAGGTTCTCACACCCTCTAGGCTGCCTCTGTGGCCAACCCTGTCCCCCTGTCCCCCTAGGGGTGTGAATGGGGGTGGGAAAAAAATTGCAGTGACTCCTTCAGGTGCTCAGGACCCTTGGACTTACAGCTGCTGTCTAATGTGTAGACTTCAGATGTTTGTAGCAGACAGGACCTGGGTCTCTTGGGGATCAAGGAGAGAGTTCAGGGTGGAATGAGGTGCCCTATCCCAGGAGGTGGTTCATGTACAGCTTTGGCTGTCTCTGTGTCTAGCCCTGGACACAGGAGGTGGGTGGCAGAATTCTGAGGTGAAACCTTTCCACATAGGGGAATCTGGTAATTGCAGCCATTGCATGAGACCCGCAGGGAATGGGCAGGGCCCTGGCTCTCTCTGGGTCAGGGCGAGAGGTAGAGTTGAGTGAGTAGCGCCCACCCACCCACCCCCAGAGGATGTTTGCCAAACTATCTAGATTCTCTATGTGGCCATTCATTCACTCAGTGACAGAATTCTAGGGTGCCCCTTTCACCTTAGTGGCAGAATTCCACAGTGCCCCTTCGGCTACATGTCATGGAAAGAGTTACAACCATTTCCTGAGGCCCACATGAAGCAGAGAGGGCCAGGGTACTGTGAGTATCAAGGTGAGAGCTTGGGTGGACTGAGGATGCCCCACCCTGTTGGCAGTGTCCCCAAACCATTTAGGCTGCATGCCCAGCCCTTCTCCAGGGACAGAATCCAGGGTGCCCATTTCACTGCAGGGGACACTGGGAGTCAAAGCTGTTAGCTATGTTAGCCAGGAGCTGGCAGGGCCAGGGCATTGTGGGTGTCAAGGTGAGATGTGCTCACTCCTCTACCCCTGCTCTCACTTTTACCCCAAGAGATTCATGATGCTCCCTGTGTGCCCCAGAAAACTTCTGTAAACTCCAGCATCCTCTGTGGTGAAAAGGGCACCCTGTAATTCTGTCCCAGTGTACAGACAGGGCTGAGGCAATGTAGGTGTCAATGTTGAGGTGAATAAGCCCCATCCAGTTAGAAGGTGTCCAAATTACCCAGGTCTAGGTAAGTGCAGCGGCACCAACTTGTAATCCCAACTACTTGAGCAGCTCAGGCAGCAGAGTGTCAAATTTCAGGCCAGCTAGGGCAAAATATAACAAAGGCCTGAGGATGTAACTCCATGGTAGAGGGCCCCTGAGAGGTGAAGGTGGAATGAGGATGTCACACCCCAAGAAGAAGGTCCCCAAACCACTTAGATTCCCTGTGTGGCCAGTCTGTCACCCATGAGGTAGAATTCTAGGGAGCCCTTTCCGTGGCCAGGGATGCTGGGAGTTACAGCCATTGCCTGAGGCCTGCAGGGAATGGACAGGGCCAGGGCATTGTGGGTGTCAATATGAGAGATTAGGGTGGACTGAGGACTCCCCACGCCAGGGAGAGGGTTCTCAAATATCCAGGTTGCCTCTATGGACAGCCCTGCCCCTGAGGAGGGGCTGTGGTGGCACAATCCTGGGATAAATCCTGGGAGACCATGGGGCTTTATAGAATTGGTTTGAGGCCTGTAGGGAGCGGGGATTGCCTGGGGTCAAGTTGAGAACTGAGAGTGGGCCGAATCCCCACCTGAGTAGGTGAGTCTCCTAACCACTCAGGCTTCTTTGGTGGCCAAATCTCCACCCCAGGGAGCAGAATTCCAGGGCCACCTGTTCCATCTCAGTTATGGCTTTTGCCTGAGGTCCTTACTCCAGGTCTTCAGAATGAATAGGGCCCAGGCTTTGTTGGTGTTAAGGTGAGATGTGAGAGTGAACTCAGGGCAAATCTCAAGAAAAGAGACCCCACAACATCCAGGCTTATTTTTTTTTTTAAATTTTTTATTGTTGGTTGTTCAAAACATTACAAATTTCTTGACATATCATATTCCACACTTCGATTCAAGTGGGTTATGAACTCCCACCTTCACCCCATACACAGATTGCAGAATCACATCAGTTACACATCCATTGATTTACATATTGCCATACTAGTGTCTGTTGTGCTCCGCTGCCTTTCCCATCCTCCCCAGGCTTATTTTGTGTGCCCTATCCCCCAGAGGGCAGAATTCTTTGGCAAACTCCTTACATCATAATGGACTCTGAGAATTTATAAGTGTTGTCTGAGGTCCACAAAGATAGACAAGGCCTGGGTCTCTCCAGGTTGAGGTGAGAGCTGAGGGTGGACTGAGGAGGCTGCCTCCAAGAAGGAGGGTTTTCAGATATCTGGATGTCTTTATGGCCAGAATTCCTAGGCAAACCCCCTCCTCCCTGGCTGGTATATAGGATCCATCACCCAGAGCTTTGGTCTGAGGGGCAGTGACAGGTGCACAGAGCACAGAGTTCCAGATTTTGCCAGGAAACAAGGTTAGGAATCAAAGGGAACATTGGGACCCCCAGAGAATTTCCATTCACCCCTATTTTCCACCCTGTGAAACCCTGGTTAGGTGGCTAGACATGACATCCATTGAGTTTGAATTGGAAAGTAAGAGAGAGGGCCTTGTTCTGACACAGGTGCTTCTTATAAGCACATCCACAGACTCTGTTGGGGTTTAAGAGTCAAGATTTGGGTTAGAGGTCTTGCTCAGTGGTATAGTACTTGACTGGCCTGCTTGAGGCCAAGGATTTCATGTGGACACACGCATGTGTGTGTGTGTGTGTGTGTGTGTGCACATGAAATAGAAATAAAAGAATAGGAAAAGACAAGGTGAGATGTTAGGGATGAGGTGAATAAGCCCTATCCAGTTAGAAGGTGTCCAAATTACCCAGGTCTAGGTAAGTGCAGTGGCACCAACTGTAATCCCAACTACTTGGGCAGCTCAGGCAGCAGAGTGTCAAATTTCAGGCCAGGTAGGGCAAAATATAACAAAGGCCTGAGGGTGTAACTCCATGGTAGAGGGCCCCTGAGTTCATTCCCAAGAACTGCCCTACCAAAAAACAAAACAAAACAAAACAAAAAAAAACACAGAAATAATAATCCAGATCAGCCTTTTTCGTCAGCTCTGAAGCACACAGGGTCAGACTTTGGGGACAAACCCCTCCGCAAAACCTCAGGGATCCTGACTATGAGAGCCTTGTTCTGAAGGAGCACACTCAAGCTAGCAGAGGATGGGGTCCAGATGCTAGCAGAAACCAAGTACCTAGAGTAAAAACTGAGGGAATCCTCAGAATCCAACTCTGCCCCTGCTGTTAGATATTGGAAACTCTAGGCATGATGAATACATGTGTAGTTGCTTAATAGCTGAGACAGGTGATGTCCTTGGTCAGGGAAGAGAGGCTCCAGAACATCCAGGACTCCCCAGAAATCTGCCCCTGAGGTCAGCCCAGTGAAGCTCCATATTGGGTGAAGAGAAAGGTGGTTCCCACATTTTTCCTGTGGATCTGTGAGAAGTAGGGTTTGTTAAAAGGAGCATAGCTTGGGTGAGCAGAGGGAGGTATCAAGCTCTGCTGGAAATCAAAGTAAGGACTGAGTAGGGACTGAAGTGACCTTGAATCAGGCCTAGCCTGCTCTCAGCCCTGGGAGGCCTGAAGTAAGTTTATAGTTACTATGATTTCTGACTTTGGCATCTGGGTTTGAGGGAGCTGAGGGACTCAGTAGAAGAAGGAGGGCCTGTTGGCAGTCAGGGTTAGAAATGAGGGAGGACCGAGTGGCCCAGGACATAGAATGGCTGGCACCCAGCCCTACCCCTGCTTTCAGACTGAGCCCGTCCTTCATTCTGACTCTGGAATCTGAGGGAGGAGGACTCAGTTCAGGAGAGGAGTGGGCTGCTGCCAGGAGTCAAGGGGAGGACTCGGGGAGGAAGGAGGGGGCCTTGTACTCCAGATCAAAGGGGGACCTCCACCCTGACATCAACCCTGGGAGGCCTGGGCACGGTGGCCAGAGGCAGTGCACCTCCCTTCTGCCTGACACACCTTCAAGGTGTCAGGGATGAGTGAGCATGATTGAAGTGTGTGTTCCCGGGTCAGCAGAGGGAGGAATCTCAGGGACTTCTGGAAAGACGAAATAAGAGCCCAGATTAAAGACATGGGAATGTTTACTGGAAGCCCAGGATAACTCCATGCAGGGCTGTTGGGAATGGTTGTACCCACCCCCCATTTCCTTCTCTGGGCCTTCAGGGAGATGGTGGCCTTGGCCTGCAAGATGCATCTACAGGTCAGCAGAGGGGAAAGGGCCCAGACCCTGTCAGGAGTGAATATGAGTACCTTGAGGACACTCCAGACAAAGGAGGCCCCTGGAACCTGCTGGTCTGTTAACCTGGGGAAACCACATGCAGCCGTGTCCAAATGTGCTGTCCTCACTTCTGTCTCCTCCAAGTCAGGGAAGTGAGACCTTGGTGTGAAAGGGTTCATCAGGACAGCAGAGGAGCCACAGCTGGTCAGCAGAGGGAGGATTCCAGCATCTACTGGGAATCAAGGTGAGGAACGTTGGTGACAGGGACTGAATGCCATACCTCCCAAAGGAAGGGACCTCAGAGAGCCTGGCTTCCCCTGTAATCTACCCTGTGAAGCCCCATGCAGGGTCACTGGAAGTAAATCCCTCACATATCTGCCTCCTAGTTTGGCTGAGAGGTTTTATGTGGGTAAGGACCTTGGTCCAAGAGGTGATGACAGGCTAGCAGGGGGAGCCACATGTGGTTAGCACAGAGAGGAATCCCAGGATTCAAAGTTTGGACCCTATTTGAGGACTGAATCAGGTATTCCTGGCTCTGAAACAAGGAATACCACATAGTATTGCTGTCCTCTGTGGTCAACTATGGGAGGCCACAAGTTGTACAGTCACTTCTACCATGGGCAGAAAGGTGGAGAGTATTTAGGGAGATAGGGTCTTTGTCTAAAGGGAAGGTGTCAGTTTATCCAGATGGTGTGGGAGTAAGGAAGATCAGGTGTAGGCAACAGTAGGAAGAATAAACCACAGGATTTGGGGAACCCTCCAGACAAGAAAACATGGGGCCTATGTCCAGCCGTTAGCCCTGGGGAGCAATGTGATGAAATGTGGCATCTTCTCACTTCTGAGAGTTGTAATGTGGCATCTGCTCACTTCTGAGAGTTTTGAGGCTCTCAGGGTGCTTGATGGGACTTGATGAGACAGGGTGACATTGCTGGGAGCCATTAGCCAAGTAGGTATGACAATTTCCTTGCCAGCGTACCCCATGTTGCTGACATGTTGCAGTGACATTGAATGTAAGTGACCTTGCTCAAGGACCAAGGCAGATTAGGGTGTTCCCGGTTTTAAGATAATCCTGTTTAGGGCGTTCCCAGTTTAGGTTCCAGGTTTAAGGTTTAAGATTATTCCTGCTGGGAATAGGGCGTATCCTGCTGCCTGAGTTCCCCTTGAGTTCTCACGGGATTTAGACAGTATATTTTGGAGATAGAAGCCCAGTGGAGGTGAATTTGGGCAGAGAACGTGGATTTGGGCAGAGAACGTGGATTTGGGCAGAGAACGTGGATTTCCCCAGAACGTGATTGTAGACGGCTGGTGTGAGTTCGGGAATAAAGAGTTGCTGTTTGAATCTACAAGCTGTGTGGTGGCTCGTGATTGTGTGCCCAGCCAGACTGCTGCATTTGTGCCCAGCCAGACATTGGCATTTGGTGGCCCGTACGGGGGATTTCTGAAGCTTGGAGGTAAGTGAAATTGCTCACCCCTGAGGAAGAGCGAAAGAATGGGTGACCAACTCAAAAAACAATGTGTTATTGTTTTGATTTATCTTGTTTTTGTTTCAAGCTGCCTATCCCTAGAAATTTCTCAGGCAAACTGGAAAAAATGGTTGACTAAAGGTTTGAAGTTTGTCGGCCCTGAGGAAGAGAAAATTGATACAACGATTTTTTATTCCGTTTTTGTTTCATTCAGTTTCGGCTTTGTTTTGTGCTATCTTATTGGGTTGCGTTATCTTTATAGTAGATTAGAAATTAGTAAAAAACAAACTGAAAAGATGTTAAGTAAATTGTTAGAGGTTCAGACCATGGAGAAAGACATTTTAGATCAAGCAAAAGAGAAGGTCTCTCGAGCTAGTCAGACAGAGGAAGAAAATTTAAAGGAAAAGGGGTTGTTAGGAAAAAGGCCACAACAGGAGGCTGTTACTAACTCCATTTTATCACAAGAGGGCGTAATTCAACCAACAGCCCCACCGATGGAGACAGCTGAGTGGCCCTCAAACCCCGTAGTTGATAAATGGGATCCTGAGACAGGACCTCAAAGATTAGCATGCCCTGTACTTGAACAGGCAGGAGGGCAGCGAATTCACCGTGCTTTAGATTTTAAAACAGTGAAGCAGTTAAAGGAGGCTGTAACAACCTACGGGCCACAAGCTCCCTTCACGGTAAGCATGGTCGAGTCCATTACTAACTTGGACATGACGCCAGCAGATTGGGCTAGCATGTGTAAATCTGTACTAAATGGAGGACAATATTTGTTATGGAAGGTTGCCAATGAGGAATTTTGCATGGAGACAGCTAGGCGAAATGCAGCAGCCGGTTACCCTCAAAGAAATCTAGATATGTTGTTAGGAAAAGGACCTTATGAGGGTCAACGGCAACAAATTGAATATGATCCTGCTATATATGCACAAATTGCTGCAGACACAGTTAGGGCATGGAAGACTTTACAAGGACATGGAGATTTACAAGGTCAGCTATCTAAGGTAATACAGAGAACTAATGAACCTTACGCTGACTTTGTAGATAGGCTAATTCAAACGGCTGCCAAAATTTTTGGGGATACAGAACAAGCAATGCCATTAATAAAACAACTGGCTTATGACCAAGCAAATCGTTGCTGCAGAGAGGTTATTAGACCATGGAGACATGAAGATTTAAACACATATATTAAATTATGTAGAGATATTAATGAACAAGGGCAAGTCTTGGCAGCTGCAGTACAACAGGCTTTAGATGCCAGGCCAAAAACATGCTATGATTGTGAACAAACAGGACATTTTAAAAGGAATTGCCCCATAGGAGGAGGGTTTAACAAAAGTAGGTATCAAAGGAATAGAATACCAGGTATTTGCCCACGATGCCGTAGAGGGAGACATTGGGCTAATGAATGCCGTTCTCAAACCACCATAGAAGGTACTCCCTTATCAAAAAACGGACAAAGACCAGGTATTTATCCAAGATATCGTGGAGAAAGGCATCAGGCTCCATTGCCAAAAAACGGACAGGGGGGCCCAATGCTCCGGGGCCCACAACCACAAATATACGGGGCAGTGGAGGATACCAGCAACACCATCAGGGTAGTGCCCAGGACACATTGTCCATTAAATCCCTCATCAGACAAACCCGAGGGAGCGCAGGGTTGGACATCTGTGCCTCTGCCAGAGCAGTATTAACTCCAGAGATGGGAGTTCAAATCATTCCCACAGGAGTAAAAGGACCTCTTCCCCAAGGAACAGTAGGCTTATTACTGGGACGTAGTTCATCTACATTAAAAGGACTTATGATAAGTCCTGGGGTAATTGATCCCGATTATGTAGGTGAAATAAAAATTATAGCTAGTTCTCCAAGAGGTATATCAGTAATTTCACCTGGAGATAGAATAGCACAGTTGTTAATAATACCCAGCCTACATAATAAATTTCCTAGTCATAGTGTAGAAAGAGGTTCCAGGGGATTAGGCTCCACAGGTGTAGATTGGGCTATGTTGTCTTTAAATTTAGATTCTCGCCCAATGCTAAAACTAAATATTCAAGGTCATGAGTTTAATGGGCTACTGGACACAGGAGCTGACCTTAGCATCATATCTCGTCAAGAATGGCCAAAACATTGGCCATTACAACAAGCCACTCAAACGCTTCGAGGCCTAGGAGTGGCGACTAATCCCCATAGAAGTTCTATGATATTAGATTGGAAGGATCCTGAAGGATGTGAAGGAACTATACAGCCATATGTATTGGATCATCTTCCTATAAATTTATGGGGACGAGATGTCCTAGATCAATTAGGTTTGACGTTAACAAATAACATCAATCCTAATGCGCCCACTACTAGGGCTAGACAAGGCTTTAGGAAAGAAAAAAGATTAGGAAAACAAGGGCAAGGTATAGCAGCACCAGTACAAATAGATCAAGGAACAGACAGACATGGGTTGGATTTTCAGAAAGGGCCACTGAGACAATCAAAATTACTTGGAAATCAGAAAGACCAGTGTGGGTTCCTCAGTGGCCCCTGACTAAAGAAAAGACACAAGTAGCCCATGATCTGGTCAAACAACAATTAACGGAAGGACATATACAACCTTCCATATCTCCCCATAATACTCCCATTTTTGTCATCAAAAAGAAATCTGGTAAATGGAGATTATTGCAAGATTTAAGAGCCATTAATAATGAGATGGTTGTTATGGGACCTGCTCAATCAGGGATTCCTCAATTGTCTGCTTTGCCAAAAACCTGGCATGTTTTAGCTATAGATATTAAAGATTGTTTTTTTTCAATTCCAATTCATCCCGAGGATAGTCCACGTTTTGCATTTACTATCCCTGCATTAAATCATGAAGGTCCTGATCAGAGATATGAATGGAAAGTACTCCCTCAAGGGATGGCTAACAGTCCAACTATGTGTCAAATATATGTTAACAAAGCAATCCAGCCACTTAGAAATCAAAATCCTGAACTACAAATATTTCACTATATGGATGATGTATTATTGGCACATAAAGATAAAAACATATTGCTGGAATGTTATGCCACACTTACAAACTTATTAAAAAATTATAATCTAGAGATAGCAATAGATAAAGTACAATTAAATTTTCTAATTAATTATTTAGGAGTTCTATTATCCTCAACCATGGTCCGTCCACCAAAAATTCAAATACGAGTAGATCAACTCAAATCACTTAACGACTTTCAAAAGTTATTGGGAGACATAAATTGGATAAGGCCTTATCTAGGTATACCAACAGGAGAGTTGGGACCTTTATTTGATATTCTAAAAGGTCCATCAGATCCAAATTCACCCCGCATGTTAACTCCTAAAGCAAGAAAGGCATTAAAAATTATTGAAACATATATGGAAAATATACATTTGGATAGAATTGATATAAGTTTGCCTTTATTATTTATTGTACTACCAACAAAAAGTATTCCTACAGGAGTATTTTGGCAAGAAGGTCCATTATTGTGGATACATTTACCTTATTCTCCTAACACTATTCTTACTAGGTATCCTGAGGCTGTAGGACAATTAATACTCAAAGGAATAAAAGCAGCGAAGGGAGTGTTTGGAATTTCTCCCAATAAAATTATTACTCCATATACTATGGATCAAATTGATGAGTTAGCTAATGAGTTAAATACTTGGGCAATAATCATGTGTAAATCTAATGTTTCATTTGATAATAATTTACCATCTAATCCTTTGTTGTCTTTTTGGTCTAAGCATCCTGTAGTTTTTCCTAAAATGACAAGAAAAACACCTATCATGAATGCTCCAAATATATTCACTGATGGGTCAAATAATGGTACAGCAGCAGTAGTTACCCCTGATCAAACTTTTACATTTTTAGTACCCAAACAATCAGCTCAAAAGGTAGAGCTTAATGCAGTTTTACAAGCTTTTTTGATGTTTAAAGATTCTGTATTTAATTTATTTTCTGATAGTCAGTATGTAGTTAATGCTATAGTATCTCTTGAAGATGCTGGTAGGATTTCCCCTTCTTCGGCTGTTTTCTCTTTGTTTTCCACTATACAAAGTCTAATCTGGGACAGAAAAGATCCATTCTTTATAGGACATATTAGGGCACATACAGGATTGCCTGGAGCCCTTAGTTTAGGCAATGATTTAGCAGATAAAACTACACATGACATACATATTTTCTCTACATTTGAAGAAGCTACAAATTTTCATAAAAGGTTTCATGTTAATGCTAATACTTTACAAAAGCATTTTAAAATAACTAAGGAACAAGCCAGACATATAATAAAACAATGTCAAAATTGTGTGACATTTTTACCACAAGTTAATCTTGGAGTCAATCCTAGAGGACTGATACCTAACCATATTTGGCAGATGGACGTCACACACTTGCCAGAATTTGGAAAATTAAAATATTTACACGTTACAGTCGATACTTCTTCTGGATTTTTGATGGGCTCCCTTCATGCCGGAGAAAAAACTAAAGATGTTATAGCTCATTGCTTACAAAATTTTGCCACTGTGGGCGTTCCTAAACAGTTAAAAACTGATAATGGTCCTGGCTATACCTCTACCTCTTTTAAACAATTTTGCTCATCATTTGGTGTTACTCATATAACAGGAATCCCATATAATCCACAGGGACAAGGCATAGTTGAAAGAGCTCATCAAACTATTAAAACATACTTATTAAAGCAAAAAGAGGGAATTGGAAGGGGGTATATATCCCCCAAAGATAAACTTAAAATAACGCTTTTTACTCTAAACTTTTTAAATTTGGATTCATCAGGACTTAGTGCTGCGGAAAGGCATATGTATCCAAAAAATGTACATAAGCCTAAAGTACTTTGGAAAGATATTCTAACAGGACAATGGAAAGGTCCTGACCCAGTGATTGTCTGGAGTCGGGGGTCTGTTTGTGTTTTTCCACAGGGAGAACAGCAGCCCATTTGGATTCCAGAGAGATTAACTAAAACAGTTTCTACAGATCGAAAAGAAGATGATTTGACTCAAATCCATAACAGCTGATATCCAGAACTCCAGCTTGGCCATTCTTACATCTGCGACAGTGATTAACCAGGATGCTTTTCTCAATAGCTATTTTATTATTGCATTTTTCCACATCATAAGGTTCTATTTTTATTTTTTGAGCTCATACAAACCTAGGTTAACATTTTTCTGATCAGTTTTATATTTTGACTGTGGAGTTTTTAAACATTGCAATGGAGATTTCACCTAGGTAAAGCTACAAGGCCTTTACTATTTTCTTATGTGTTGTACGTTTGTGTACACTCTTGTGTTTTGTGTTGTATGTCTGTATGTGCGTATGTCCATATTTCTTATATGAGGAGCGCTCATGAAAAAATGGATCCAAATTATTATTATTTTTTTTTTATTCATGTGATTTAAATGGTTTAATTTAAATTATGTAAACAGCTGTTAAGGATTGTTTTTAAAGGTGGTTAACAGATCTGTTTGTTTACTAATTTAAATGAGGTAAAAGGCTGTTAAGGATTGTTTTTAAAGTAGGTTAACAGATCTGTTTACTTTCACCTTTCCTTTTCATTATATTTAATAATTCTTTTCAGGATAATGTCTCTTTAGCATCATTGCCAGAATTCCTATCTCCATCCCAGTGCCGGTGAAGAACTCGACAAGTAATGGTCAATCAAAGAGTCAACTTACTTTGGGAGGAGACAGATTTTGGGGAGGAAATGGACATATTGATAGATTCCTCTGCTTTGAACTGCTTGCAGAACTTGCCTGGACTATGTAACTATCGTTTGGTGCAGCGAATTGTGGTAATGCTGGCATATCTTTGCTGATGGTGTCACTGGTGATGCAATTTTTCCTTGCCAGCGCACCCCATGTTAATTGTGGTAGTGCTGACATATCTTTGCTGATGGTGTCACCAGTGATGCAATTTTTCCCAAGGAGCCGTCAATTGGCTTGGTGTCGTGGCATTTCTGTATCCTCCTCCCTTCTGCTAGTGATGGTCTAAAATTTGGGGGCCAATGGCTTATGCTGGACCGGTAGTCAGTGACGGGTATGATCCAATTGCAGTGGTATCAACCTAAGACAGGAGGCTGACGCCTAAAGGTCAGTTTTCCGATGACGGGTAAGAACCATATGTTGAATTGGACAACCTACCAGGCACGGTCCATAAGCCACATTAACCTCACTCCCCCACTGGCACCAAGGCCAAATTTGGGGGCCAACAGAGGTGAGGCAAAGAACCTCACCCCCCCACTGGTGCATAGACCTATCCACAAGTATGGCTGTATGCTGGACCGGTAGTCAGTGACGGGTATGATTCAATTGCAGTGGTATCAACCTAAGACAGGAGGCTGACGCCTAAAGGTCAGTTTTTCCCATGACGGGTAAGAACCATATGTTGAATTGGACAACCTACCAGGCACGGTCCTTAAGCCACATTGCTTGTTGTTTAATTAATCAGAAGGGGGGAGATGCTGGGAGCCATTAGCCAAGTAGGTATGACAATTTCCTTGCCAGCGTACCCCATGTTGCTGACATGTTGCAGTGACATTGAATGTAAGTGACCTTGCTCAAGGACCAAGGCAGATTAGGGTGTTCCCGGTTTTAAGATAATCCTGTTTAGGGCGTTCCCAGTTTAGGTTCCAGGTTTAAGGTTTAAGATTATTCCTGCTGGGAATAGGGCGTATCCTGCTGCCTGAGTTCCCCTTGAGTTCTCACGGGATTTAGACAGTATATTTTGGAGATAGAAGCCCAGTGGAGGTGAATTTGGGCAGAGAACGTGGATTTGGGCAGAGAACGTGGATTTGGGCAGAGAACGTGGATTTCCCCAGAACGTGATTGTAGACGGCTGGTGTGAGTTCGGGAATAAAGAGTTGCTGTTTGAATCTACAAGCTGTGTGGTGGCTCGTGATTGTGTGCCCAGCCAGACTGCGGCATTTGTGCCCAGCCAGACATTGGCATGACATCAGGTCATCAGACACAAGGGTCCCAGGTTATCCCAAGAGTCAAGGCAAAGATCATAAAGGAGGATCATGTCCCTCAGAAATATGCTTTGTGCCAATTGTCAAGCTAGGAAGAACCCCTCTCTAATTTGTATATCTTTAATCTCTGGGAGGTAAAAGCCTTTATGAGGGAAGGCTGGACTCAGTTCAGCAGAAATAGAATCACAGGCCCAACCAGGAATCAACTGAGGACAGAGGGAACCTCCTCACCTGAACACATGGGAACCCAGTCCCAAATTGCCCCTTCTCTCAGCCAAGAAATCCCAGGAAACATGGGATTTGGCCATCTTTTACCCCTGGGCAGTGGTGACCATATATAAGGCCATCTCACTGCCTTTCGTTCCATCTCCAGGAGGTAAACACTCATTCAGAGAGTTTACCTCAGAACAGCTGATGTGTGGTGTCCAGACCTTCCCAGGGGTAAGTTAAGAGCCAGAAGTGAGCACAGAGGGGCTTTTCCACCCCAGAACAAAGGGGAATCTCATGGAGTTTAGCCCACCCCTCCTGTCAGACCTGGGAGTCCCAGGGTTTTGCTTACTGTCTGCAGCAAGAGTGCAGACTTCCAAGAGATGTGGGAACCAGGATGTCAAGTAAGGTCTTCTTTTGAAGCATCATCCTCAGATCACAGAGAAGAGGAGGCCCCAGGCAATATGGGGAGTCATGTGAGGTGCCCACCATGGAAAGTGTACCAAGGGTCCTTACGACCCCAATACTAAGAGAACCCAGTCGTCCATAGCCCCACATGTCCAACTGTCAGCCCCACTGCCTCACGCTCTGCAGCCTGGCTGGCTGTTGAAGAGCAGTCTCACTTCAGTTTCTCAAGGTACAGTCCTGCTAGAAGAATTGGAGCCTCTGTGGCCACTGAGCAACACCCACTAGTAGACCTCTAATTGGGCTTTATGAGAACCACCAAGGGTGCAGTGCTCAGCTGAGGCCACTTACATGCTTTGTTTCTCCCCAGGCCTGTGAGTCCCCATCACCAAACTTCTGCCCATCCTCCTGCCTGCTGTCCAAGGAAAATAATGATGCCTCATTTCCAGTGGAATCAGTCCTCCAAGCCAGGGGGAGACCCTCAAGCCAAAAGAGAGGTGCTAGACCTGATGGGTTTGCAGGTTCCTGCAGATGAGGAGAAGGAGGCCACTGTCACTGCCTCCTTCTCTACTCTGATCCCCACCATACCAAGAGAGGTGCCTGCTGCTGGGCCACTAATTGGTCCACAGAGTCCTCAGAGAGCCTCCTCTCCCCCTGCTGCCATGGCTCCCAATCCATGGAGCCAATCCATTGAGGGCTCCAGCAGCCAAAGAGAGGAGGATCCATTCCCCTGGCATAACCTGGAAGACCATGAGTCCTTGCTGCGAAATACACTGGATGAGAAGATGGCTGACTTGGTGCAGTTCCTGCTTCTGAAGTATCGAATGAGGGAGCCTACCACCAAGGCAGAAATGCTGAGTAGCGTCATCAAAAATTACTGGGAGCACTTCTCTGTGATCTTTAATGTAGCCACTGAATGCATGCAGCTAGTGTTTGGCATTGATATAAAGGAAGTGGACCCCTCTGGCCACTCTTATGCCATTACCAATGCTTTGGATCTCACCTATGATGGGATGCTGGGTGATGACCAGAGCATGCCCAAGACAGGCCTCCTGATAATCATTTTGTTTGTAATCTTCATGGAGGGCAACAGTGCCAGTTCGGAGATTGTCTGGGAAGCACTAAGTGTGATGGGGGTATATCCTGGGAGGGAACACTTCATATATGGGGGTCCCAGGAAGCTCGTCACTGAAGATTTAGTGCATGAGCAGTACCTAGAATATCGCCAGGTGCCTGGTAGTGATCCTGCTTGCTATGAGTTCCTTTGGGGTCCAAGAGCCCATGCTGAAACCAGCAAGATGAAAGTCTTGGAGTATTTGGCCAGAATCAATGGTAGTGAGCCCAGGTCCTATCCATCCCTGTATGAAGAGGCTTTGAGAGATGAGGAAAATTGTGCCCATGTATGAATTGTAGTTAGGGTAGGGGGAGCACATGCCAGGGTGCATTCTAGGCTACATCCATAAGCTTCTCTCACCCTGTGCATTGAGGCCCATTCTTCACTCTGTGTTTGAAGAGAGAAGTCCCCCTCCTATGTAGTGGAGGGCCAACGGAAGTTTGGAGTAACACATTATATACCATCTTTATTTTCCTGTTTTCTTGGGGAGTTACTTAGAATTTGATCTGTGTTTTCCTTTTGGAATTTTAAAAATATTGTTCCTTCAAATGGAAGACTTAATTAACTTCAGCATATGATTTTATTAATGATATTGATTACACATTTTTTTTAAAAATTTTCCATTTCAACAGTAAGAGTTTGGTGTTTTGTAAATCAACTGGAAAATCTTCCATTTTATTTCATGATATGGAATAAGACACCATGGCATTGAATGAAATTTCCATGGAAATGTGTCATAATTTGCATTAAAGTAGATGATCAAGAAATTTTTTAAAAAATCAAAAACAATTCGGGCTTCTTATCCATTTTCTCATGTCATTCTGCACAATTATATATGTATATCTGAATTTTCTTTGGTTCTTCAAGCATGTTGGATAAATTTAATAAAGAATATCCAGGGCTGGTGCTGTATGTAGCTCAGTGGCAGAGTGCTTGCATTGCACATGTGAGGCACTGGGTTTGATCCTCAGCACCACATAAAATAAACAAAATAAAGGTATGCTGTATAACTACAAAAAAAGAATACCCATTGATTGCTCACTGTTACATTTGAGCCATAAATTCTCCTTGAGTATCTGCTCTTGAAGAGCCTATTATTAATGATGGAGATATTACTAGGTTAGAATAAGCCAGATCCACCCTTACCAGTATGTTGGTCAAATCTAGGAATGGCAACCATATAGGAAACCTAAAAGTAGGGTGAAGTAGGGTGAGGAGGTTGGGCTCCAGGGTACAGAAGTTGAATGTCAATGCTCAGTGCCAAACTAAACCAGTTTGGGAGTTGGGAGACTTGACTTAAATGAAACTGCATGGTGACCGAAGTCAGAACTCAGATGATGTGTCTTAGCACTGAGAGAATGGAAGACTGCTCTGAGCAGTTCCTTTTGGATGGTGGATGAAGCAGAGAAAATCTCCACCTGGGGCAGTATGAAAGGCATGGTGTGGTTGAACTAGATGATGTATACCGATCACTTACAAGGATTTCCTGATAAGGTTGAATCTCTCATATAGTAAAATTCTGAAGCACTTGTCCAGGTATTCCTGTGTTTCTCTTGAAGAGTGTCACTTTTGGGGGAGTCTCTATGTGGTCCTAGTTTATAAGCTTCCCTAGGGTGATTTCTCCATGTCAGTCCAACCAGCATCAAAAATGGGTTGTACATCCTCTGATGTGCAGACAGTTGATTTTGTCAGTATTCTTACAAGATGGACAGCAGGATCAGGCCAGTGGCATGGGCCAGGCTCGCCTAGAAATCAGATGATTGCCTAACCAAAAAGTCTTTGTACAGAGACCATTCTCAGAATTTGGGGGATTCTTCCCCCTGTTTAACACTATACTCAGACTGGGTCAATTACCAATTATTTATTACATAAAGGGAGTTTAAGCCATTCTTGTAAGGATAAGCTTTTTTAAAAAAAGTTCATGAAATTACATGTCTGCCAAGGTGGTCTTATCTCTAGGACAACAGAATTTTTAGTTCCGTTTTCAAAGAAATCAGATAATTCCCCCAGCTAGACTTCTGGGGGAGATTATGTGAAAGATATGAATGAAAATAGTGGTTTGAGTGGAAGAGAAGCTGCATGAAAGAAAGGAATGGTTCTTGACCTAAATTCTTGGAGCACCTATTGAGAAGACTTCCCAACACCTAATCAAATTCCTCTTGGAGGGAACATTTACTGAGCAGCATTATTGGCTGATTTCCTGTGAAGCTTCCTATTTAGCTTCAACTTCCTTAAGATGTCCTGGGAAACACAAATTCCCAGAAGAGAACATGGTAGCATCTGGGATCAAAATAATTGAAAGTAGCTGCCGATCACTAAATATCCAGTATATGCCAGGCACCCTGCCAGGTGTATTAATACATTTTCTACTTTCTACCTGTCATAAAAAAATGAGTGGTGAAGTTTAAACACTTGGGTATATACCTGAGAGTCAAAATGCACACGCATACTTTTCCAAATGTGTGACAAGCAGTATGATTTGGCACATAATCTACTACTTGTTCTTGAGATGTAAATTAGGATAGTTTTTTAAGCCATCATGATGTTTTGGTAGTATTTTAATGGAGTGTATTACTAGAAACTGAACACTTTACATATACACAGATGACTGAGCTTACCTATGTGGTCAAAAATTGAAGGATCTTCATAAGCTAGAGAGGGACCATGGAAATCACTATAGAGAAAACATCTAGAAAAGCTGGATTTCTAAAAACTCTGGAGTCCTGTGAGGAGAGGAAAAATACTTCCTTTTTCGATGTGCTAGCTCTGATTTTAAGAAGAAAAGAAATCATCCTTCCACTGTCACTTATCTCTATAGCTTTCTAAAGGCAAATCATGGTTTGTATAAGCCTCCTAGTATTTGTACAGGTGCTCAGGCAAGTTCAGTCATATGAACTGTAAAATAACTCATAG
The DNA here is from genome assembly GCF_021218885.2 of Marmota monax. Lineage (NCBI taxonomy): Eukaryota > Metazoa > Chordata > Mammalia > Rodentia > Sciuridae > Marmota > Marmota monax. The sequence continues at coordinate 45,180 of NW_026694093.1, forward strand.
GTTAAAATACTAACCCTTAAACAAATTAAGGAGAAAATTTTCAGCCTATCATAATTAGAGGTTATTGCAAAGAGAAGTACACAAATGTGCTATTAAGTAAGAACATGAATTCTGATATTTTTAGAATAATTTAAAAATTAGCTGTGGTCTTGTATTTGAAGTATAATAGATAGTAACTCACATACTAGATAGTCACTTGAAAATTTTCAGGCTTATCTGACCTCAGAAAATCTTGCAAGAAAGGAAGATGTTGTTCTCATAACAAAAAAACCCTATTAGTTGCTTATGAGAGACACTATGAGTACTTATCCACAATTTGTCTTTCCATCCTACGTGGACATATAGGAGCACTGCAGTCCACTTGTAATTAGAAAATATCATGAGACAACCTTTTGCAACTTAAAATAATTATTTTGCAAATTAAATAAATTGTCAGGGCTGGGGTTATAGCTCAGTGGTATAGCACTTGCCTAGCAGGTGTAAGGCACTGGGTTTGATCCTCAGCACCACATAAAAATAAATAAAGGTATTATATTCATCTACAACTAAAATATTTAAAATAATAATTATTATTATTGTTATTTGTCACAGCCATTTCAACCTGGCAATCAATGGAGTGACAGATGTCACAGCCAGATCGCCCTCACATCAGTGTTACAGGCATTTCTGTAGGAGGTGCTACAGGAACCACAGATTAATTCTCAAGCCATAATCACACAAAACAAAGACCTCTTTGTTTTCACACTTAAGATATTAAGTCATACATATTTTCTCCCTTGGATGTGAGAAAGCAGATTCTGTGCCTTTAAGGTCTTGGGCAGAAGCCACCAACAAATCTTGAATGTGGGAGTGTCTTCATGCCACCTGTACCCATTGGGCTCCTAAGGTACCACCATCAATCCCCTGAGCATTGGGATATCCTCTCCAGTGAAAATGGAAAGCAGTCTTTAAAATAGCCAAATTCTATGTTGACAATGGGAAATTTCCTTCTCCTGTTGCTGTGCCCAAATTTTTCCACTTTCTCCTGGACCTGGCCTTAGTCTGCCCAGTTTGGAGCATTATCCTCTCTCCCTACAAAGATAAAATCAGTACAAAACAGGACCTGGTGCTGATGTTAACATCATATCTCTACTTGAAATACCCTAGTCAAGAATCTGCTTTTGGTGTTGGGGATGTACATTCAGTGGTAGAGTACTTGCCTGACATATATGGGGCCTTGGATTTAATCCCCAACACAGCAAAAAAAAATCCCTTCTGAATAAGTTGTGATTTAGGTAGTACTGGCAGGAGATGATGCAGCCTTTTGGTGAGTCTCCTAATGGTTGGTAAATAATGATCATTCTGTGCATGAGTAACAACTCACCATGATTATGAGTTATTATTCAGCTGATCCTCCATATAATGACCAAGCTTTGATGAACTGATCACCCTACCTGAGTGATTATGAGGTCTTGCTTTCTGAGGTTTGATCCAGAGAGGTAGGGCAGAATGTACTTCAGTCAGCCACCACAAAGCCAGCTAGGACCATGGTGTTCCCAGGCAGGAAGTTTGTGCAGACTTAAGGCTGCATGTAGAAGATGGAGCAGTGGTCATTAGGACACTCCCCAGACCCAATTTAGGACTTGGAAAGGAGATGGGCAGGAGAGGGCTTTGGGGTTCTCAGATGATGGTGATGAGGATCAGCAGCCCCAGGAGAGGCAGGAGGAAGAGGCCCCACTGGATCCATGTGAACATCTGTGGACTGGCCAGGTGAGGGACATAGGAGCAGAATGGGACTGGAAGTGAGCTGGGGCCCTGGGCCACATCATGAGCTAGGTGGTCCTGGGAAAGGACCCCTGCGACGCACTCCAGGTGTAAGCATGGACACTGCTGGGAATAGGGCACTACATGGCAGTTTTTTGGAGAGTGATGACATGTGTGGAGAATGCTTGTCCAGTGAGGCTAGAGACAGCAAGATTGTAACAGCTAGGATGGCCAAAGTGGCCCCCATTACCTTTCCTGGGGACATTTCCAGTGCCCAGTTTCTATTGCATCAGACTGCTGTGTGGACAAACACCACCCAGGGACTGAGCTAATGCTAACAGCTGGGCAGGGCAGAGCAGATGGGTGGGAAGTCTCCAATCCATTCAAGGTCAGCATGGAACAAAATGGCAGAGGAAGTTGAAATTGGCTGTCTTCCTGACTGCTTGAACTGGGACATCAAACTTCTCCTGCTCTGGAACTTCTGATTTTAGACCCTCAGATCTGGGCTAGAATCTATACCATTGGCTCTCTGGCTCTGAGGCCTTTGGAGACTATAGTACCCACCATGGGAAGGTCCTGAGGTTCTCCAGATTTCCTGAACCTGCCTCCTGAGGGGCTGCTGTGAGGATTCTCAGCCATGATCCTGTTGCCCTGACAAGTGCCCTTGTCTGACTGGCCATGGTTATAGCCCTCTCTGAGCTTCAGCCTCCTTGGCAAGAGGTTGACCTCCTGCCTGTTTTTTTCCAGCCTTTTCCTGTAGCAGCAAATATTGGCAGGTGTCTTAAGGCTCCCCCTGAGCAAGGGAGGGGTCCCAGTCCCTTGTTCTTAGTCCCAGAGATGGAGATAGGCCTCAGTATAATAGGAGCTGGTGGCAGGATTAATGGTGTGCAGCCAAGGGAAATCCATAAGACAGCATTCAGGGCGAAGGCAAAGTTGAATAGCATCTACATTGAGTGTAAATCCAAATAAGCCCTGCAGACATTGAAGTCTGAGTGGATGTAAATGAGAGTCCATGTCCCCTTTGGAACTATAATGTGGCCATCTGTCCCCACTATGTCCCTGATGGTCAACATTCCCAGTGGAGTTGGCATGCACCATCCAATTTGTTGGGAAAGATAGTGGATGAGGCTGACAGGTATATTGCTGTGCAGGGCCCTGCTCTGGACATTAACGCAGATTCCAATAGGCCAGACCTCTAATACCCATGACCAAATGGCAGATGTGGCCTCCCTAGGACATTCATGGTTTGGCTCTGAGATGCAAGAGAGACCTGAGCTCAAATCAGGTCTTCCTGAGGCTGGACTCCTGTCTCCTATTTGGAGTATTACAGCTACTGCAGGCTCCACCCTCCACCCTTCTCACTTTAATTATCCCTGGCTTCCCTTGTCTTATTTTTGTGCAATGTGTTTTATTTTGTCATATTACATACTTCTCTGTAGCCTATGAACATCTCCTTTCTGAATGAACTGTGAGTCAAAGTGTGGGTCAGGAAAGCAGTGAGTGTGGCCCCTTTTTTTTTAACTCAAGGCCACTCAAACACTGAGCCACATCCCCAGCCCCCTTTTTTTTGTATTTTATTTAGAGACAGGGTCTCACTGAGTTGCTTAGCCTCTCACTAAGAAGCTGGCTTTGAATTCACAATCTTCCTGCCTCAACCTCTTGAGCCACTTGGATTACAGATGTGCACCACTATACCCAGCAAGTGTGGTCCCTTCTTATTCCTACTCAAAGTCTTTAATGTACTCCCACCCAATATACCTGCACCTTTCGCTCCCTTGGATTCTGTTAATGGGCCACAGTTCAGTATGGAGTTTCTGAACTGTAATGCATCAGGAGCTTCCAAAGCAAAAGCTTCCCTATCCACAAACCCTCAGTGCTAGGCACCAGTTTTTCTCAAGGACCCTCATTTCCATTTCAGAGAAGCTTTTGACAATATGAAGCCAACATATTATGTTGAACAATTTTTCAGACTCTTCTTTTCATACTCTTATTACAACTTTATAATCAATTTTTTATTTTCATACTCTTAGATATCTTCTTTAGTGAGGTGTGTGTGCAGATCTTTTGTGAATTTTTAAAATTGGGCTGTTTATTGTTGAGTTTTAAGAGATTATTACCTTTATATATTCAGGATGCCAGTCCTTTATCAGATATGTGTTTTGCTGAGATTTTCTCCCAGTCTGTTTCTTGTCTTTTCCTTCTCTTAACAGCCACATGTATTTTCTTTATTTGAATGATTTACAACTTGTCATTTTTTTTTCTTTTGCAGATTATGCTGTTTGTGTTATATCTAAAAGTCATAACCAAACCCAAGGTCACCTAGATTTTCTCCTATGTCACCTCCTTTATATAAGCTTTATAGCTTGTATTTTACACTTTGATCTGTGATCCATCTTGAGTTAACTTTAGTAAAAGGTAATTAATTTTGTGAAATTCTCTGTAAAAGTTGATAAAATCTGCTAATTTTGTGTAAGGTTAGAATCTTTTTTATTTTTAATACATGCATGTCCAGTTGTTCCAACACTATTTGTTGCAAAGACTATCTTCACTCTATTGACCTGCCTTTGTGTTTACCATTTTGTCAAAGATCAGTTTGACTATATTAGAGTTAATTGAGTTTTCTATTTGGTTCCATTGTGCTATTTGTCTGTTCTTTGCCAGTACTACACAGTTTCGATAAATATAACTTTACAGTAATTCTTGAAGTCAGATAATGTCAGTTTTCTGACTTTGTTCTTCTTTGATATTGTGTTAGCTCTCGTGGGTATTTTGCTTTTGAATATAAACTCTGTAATCAATTTTTTATGGTTTGAATATGAAATGTCCCCCCAAATGTTCATGTGTTAGAATCATGATAGCCAATGTAGCAATGCTTAGAGGTGAAATGATTACATTATGAGAGCTATAACCTCATCAGTGGAATGATCCATTTGATGGGTTAATAATCTTTTAGATAATTTTAATTGTATTTGGACAATAAAACAATACCTTTGTTTTATTTATTTTTTATGTAGTGCTTAGGATCAAACCCAGTGCCTCACTGGTGCTAGGCAAGCACACTACAACTGAGCTACAACCCCAGCTCTGTGTTTATAATTTTGAATGGACTGCTGGGAATATAGCTCAGTTGGTAGAGCACTTTCCTAGTATGCCCAAGGCCCTGGGCTCAATCCCCAGCACCACCCCAAAAAAATAAGGAATAAAATAGGGCTGGGGATGTGGCTCAGTGGTTGAATGTCCCAAGTTCAATCCCCAGTACCAAAAAAAAAAAAAATTTGAATGGACTAATGGGTGGTAACTATAGGAACGTGGGGCATGGCTATAGTGAATATGCCACTTGGAGCATGCCCTTGGGGATTAAATTTTGTGTCTGGCTCCTCATGCTCTCTCTGCTTCCCAGCTGCCCCCAAAGCTGACAGTTTTCCTCCACTGTGCACTTTCACTAGCATGTTTGAGTCCTATCTTTCTGCATCCAACCCATACCCCAAAGCTCTGTGAGAGATAGTCCTCCTTGGTGAACACACTTGATACCAATGATGTGCCCTTCTCCCAGCCTCCCAGGTTCATGTTTCTCTGGAGTGCTAGAGGGACATTCCAAATAATCCCTGTGAAAGGTTGGAATTACAGGGCAGTCTTCTATATGGTTACTTACAAACCTTTCTTGCTCACATAATTTTCAAGGTTCAAAAAGCCAACAGTTGCCTAATTGCTGACTGAAAATCCTCTTTTGTCTATAACATTTCCAATTTCCTTTTTTAAAAACATTTCCTCCCAGATAGTAGCCAGAATATGAGTTATGTCCCCAGAACTCAATTATGTGCTTAAAATGAGCTGGAAGCTGCCACCCCCTAGTTTTGAAAATATCCAAAAGGTTAATTTACCTGGCTGCACATTTTCCATGCTTGATGTCTAGTGATCTGTCAGTTTCCTCATCTGTAAAACGTGAATAATAACAGTATAACATCAGAACTTGATGTGACATTGCATTAGTTCCCCGAGTCTGCTGTGACAAAGTACCACAAAGCGGGTGACTTAAAACAACAGAAATGTATTCTCATAATTCTGGGGATTGAAATCCAAAATCGAGGTGCTATCAGGGCTTTGATCTCTTTGGAGACTCTAGGGTATTATCCTTCTTTGCCTTTGTTCAGTGTTTTGTAGCCCCAGGTGTTCAAATTTTCTTGGATTATGGGAGCTTCAGTCCAGCCTTTGCCTTCATATTTGTATGGCTGCTATTCCTATGTGCCTATGTCCAAATTTCCGTTTTTTCATAAAGACATCATCATATTGGATAAGGACTTCCTCTAATTACCTCATCTTAACTTGATTATACCTACAAAGCCTCTATTCCCAAATACAGTCACCTCCACAGGTATTAGAGATTAGGGGTTCAATATATCTTTTTTGGAGGTCACAATTCAACCCATAGAAAATATTATCCACGTTTACCCAAAGTAGGTGGCCAACACAAAGTAAATGTTATTACTGAACATCTAAGATGCACCTCCTTCCTTAGATTTTAGTATTTCAAAATCAGTATGTATCTGACAATTCACATGTGCATTAATTTACACAGTTGCCTTTTTCCTTTGAAGATTGTTATAAAATGTATGGATTACACCACATCTTAGAATGGTGCAAACATAGTATAAGTTGTTCTATAATAAGATAAAAAAACCTCAGTGTGTCAATGACCAGAAAATTATCTGGTAGGAAAATGGGAATGTGGGTGCCTACAGATAAGGCCTGTAAGCCACCAGGGACTTAGGAAGAAAGGGTAATTGTTCCAGAAGACACGGGGTACAAATTCATTTCACAATACCCCATGAGCATCTGTTGTGTGCCAAGTTCCAGGGATGAAGGGAGGTGGCAGAGCTGAGACCACCTGAGATGGGTCTTCAAGGCACAGAAACCTGGAAGAGGACATGCATGTCTATGTAGGGGTCAGGGGGAGGCATATAGGGCTGCTTGAGGGGTTGGAGAGAAAAATAGTTTAGGAGACTACAGGATCCCTGCATGGATAGAATGGAAACTGTAACCAAACAATCTACCTATGTGCTAATGCCTATGAGCTTGTGTTTGTCTAGCAAGGCTTTGGTTAAGAACTGTCTTATGGGACTGCAAATTGGTGCAGCCAATTTGGAAAGCAGTATGGAGATTCCTTGGCAAGCTGGGAATGGAACCACCATTTGACCCAGCTATTCCCCTTCTCGGACTATACCCAAAAGACCTAAGAAGAGCATACTACAGGGACACAGCCACATCAATGTTTATAGCAGCACAATTCACGATAGCTAGAATGTGGAACCAACCTAGATGCCCTTCAATAGATGAATGGATTTAAAAAATGTGGCATTTATACACAATGGAATATTACTCAGCACTAAAAAATAATAAAATCATGGCATGTGCAGGCAAATGGATGACATTAGAGCAGATTTTGCTAAGTGAAGTTAGCCAGTCCCTAAAAAAGAAATGCCGAATGTCTTCTCTGATATAAGGGGGGTGACTCAAAATGGGATAGGGAGGAAGATCATGAGAAGAAGACTACCACTAAATAGGGAAGAGAGGTGGGAGGGAAAAAGAGTGAGAAGGGGAGTTGCACAGAAGATCAAAGGAGAACCTCATTGTTATACAGAATACATATATGATGTTGTAATGAGAAAAAGAAAAAATGTGTGTCACATTAGATTGGATAGAGAGAAAGGAGGGGAGAGGAGGGAAGGAGTAGGGAGGATAGGGAGGGCAGCAGAATAGAATAGACAATATGATTGATGTTTGTACATTCCATGTATGTATTATATGTCAAAATGCATTCTGCTGGGGCTGGGGTTGTAGCTCAGTGGTAGAGCACTTGCCTAGCATGTGTGAGGCACTGGGTTTGATCCTCCGCACCACATATAAATAAATGAATAAAATAAAGGTCCATCAACATCTAAAAAAATTTAAAAAAACGCATTTTACTGTCATGTATGACTAAAAAAATAAATAAATAAAAATTTAAAAAAAAGAAAATAAGAGGATGTACTTAACTGTTGAAGCAACAGTTAAGTAAATTTTGAATTTATCTCTCATTTCATCAAATCTTGATCCTTAAATAATTTTATCATTAATCTAGAAAAAAAAGAACTGTCTTACAAGTCCAAGGAAAATAGTTTTGTAATAAGCTCTTAGAGCCCAGACTAGAGGACCTCCCTAAAAGAAGGTGTTTCAGAGATTCCAGAGAAATTTTCATTAGGCCATTTGGGAGCTGTTCAGACCTGTGACTAGAGTCTGGGGCACAAATGCCCCTGACCATGTGGTTGCCATTGGGCAAGTACTGCTCAGTCTAGACAAAAGATCTCATCCTCTGATCCAGGGGAGATGGAGATTATCCCCAGAAAGGTCCACTTGCCTCCATTCACTGACTTCTGTGCCTTTAAAAGTGTTGTTGCCTCTGCCTGGAATTTCCTTTTCTCACTTCCCAGCTCTAAATCTTATTTGTCCTTTCAGGTTCAGCTCAGTGATTCCCAATTCGGGAAGCTTATCAGGCACACAATGATGTGTTTTGATTATTCATCTGTGTGTTCCCAGTGCCTCACAGTGCTTGGTACAAAGTAGATACTTCTGAAAACACTTGTTGGGTGAGGGAAACCAAAGGACTAAAGGTTATAGGCTGCCCCCACAGAAAGCATGTTTTAGGGGAAGGCAAGGGAAGAAGGTATCTGAGTTAGGGCAGGGGATTCCAGAGGAAAGTCAGAAAGCCAATGAAGACAAAGTGGGAAAGATACACAGAGTGTAGACTCAGAAATGAGAGAAAAATGAGGACAAGAACAAGAGAGTTGCATGGGTAGCTGTTTGGTGACCTCTGGCAGGCACATTCCCTTCTGACTTCCCCATGTGCCTGGTCACGTGCATCTGACACGGGCTTTGAAGCACAGATCACTGGATAAGTGGAACCCAGGAGCCTCCTCCTCTGCCTGGAAGGCTTTCCTGGAACCTCTGTCAGCAGAAGAGCTTCAGAGGGGAAGGATAGGAATACCGTGGGGTTCTGCAGGCCCAGGCACAGTCTCTCTACCATGCCTTCCAACAGGAAATGCCCCCTGTTTCCTTCAGTGGGAAGTTATCTTCTACTTTCTCCCAGGACCAAACACAGTGATGGGAACACCACTGGGGCCTTTGCACTATCATCCTTTCCTTCTCTGTCATCAATGCAAGTTCCAAGAGAAGCTTCCTTGAGGAAGTAGTTCTTGGTAAGACTAAGGTACAGTTGCACACCCAGGAGGATTGTATGCCAGCTCTGTTTTTTCCCCCACTCCAGCAGTGGTGAAACTGGTGTTGACTGCAAGTTTTCTAATTCCACAGTTTCTCCATTTTATTGCCCATGGGGGAAGCCCTAATCATGTGGAGAGCTGGGCCATAGTCACTTTCTTCCTCTAACCCAGTACCCCTAATCCTGAGAGTTGGAATGCACCAGGATTCTTTCCTCCAGGGCTCTGCTCTTCAGAAGTCAATCTTCCCAGGAATGGGGATGTAGATCAGCGGTAGAGTACTTGCCTAGCAAACCCTAGGCCCTGGTTTCAATCCCTAGTGCCACAAAAGAAAAAGAAAAACTCTTACAGATGATCCATTGGTGAATGTGAGTATTGGACTGGACAAACACCAACTTATCAGAAGGGTGACATAAATACAAGATAATCTTTAGAACCATGGTCTGGATATGCACTGATGCATCTAGAACATTTTAATATGTGTCTATCCTAAAGCCAAATGGATATACTTTCTGGCTTATTGGGGGACACATTTCTTTTTAATTCAATCCAGAGTCATTTCTTGTCCTTGGGTGGAGAATGTGTGGAGCCTCTTAGAATATGATCCTGGAATGTGGTGAAAAGTCAAGGGAAATAAAAATCAAAGAAAAGCCAAATGTTGATTGGAAAAGAAAATGATGTGGGTATCATCAGCATATGGCCCAGGGTCTTCACTCTGTCAAGGTCATTTATGGTCTAATCCACGCAAGCTGGTAAATCTTTGAGCCCCCTTCCAGAGTGGAACAGCAAAGTAAGGATCTGAGGTAGGCAGCATATTAGCAGAAGGATATTTTGCACTTGCTGGAGAGAAGACACTGGAAATTTCTGGGTTTTCTTTCCATGAGATACTGGCAGAGTACAGTGTTGGTCCTTTGTTGTATTTGAGGCAGTTACGGTAATCCACCTCTTGGAGACTGAGGACTGGAGGCCATGGGAGAGTCCACTTCTTTCTGTGTGTCTTCACAGGTTCATATACTTCCCTTGTCAATTTTGCTTGAAAAACAATACATTGACCATTGTTCTATGTGTTGGTTCTCTGTTATTCAGGCTAGATAAACCCCATGGCCTAATCATCTCTTCAGGAAAATGCCAGAATTGAATTTTGGATCTGCAGAGGAATGGTTCAGCTCTAGGAGTCCTTGGGACCTCAACAAAACTAGCATCTGCATTCTGAGCAGCAAGGTCTTGAGAGAGCCATGATGCCTCTTATTCACATTTCTAAACTGACAGGCCATCTCCCTCTTGGTGCCTGCTGTTACTTAAGATGGTTCTGTCACTCTGGTCTCTGTCAGGTACCCCTTTCCAGTAGTATGGCCTACAGGTCTGTCAGGACTCAAGTTGTATCTTTGCTCCTCCATCTCCACGAGCTAGGTGGCCCAGGGCATGTTATACAAATCTCCCTGTGCTTTAGTTCCCCTTCTGTATTTCAGTGTTCACTGGGATCCTCCTCAGGGCTAGACACTAGACACCATTTGAAGGATGGGTATAGGAGCTGGATCAAAATATCTGGGACAGGGTGCTTATGCTTCCACAGTTGAATGCTTGATCCAGGTTACTCATCGTTAAAACCAGCTCATATGATAATATCCATTTCCCAGTGGTTATGGGGAAGCCTAATTATCACTTGTGAAATGTTTTCAAGTTCTCAGAAGAAAGCTGATACATCATGGCAAAGTATGACTCTTACAATCGTGATGCTCCCAAGCTTGCCCTGGGGGTAACCAGTATAAAATTGCCATTCATGAAACTCTGCTATTGTGACAAAGCAGGACGATTATCCATAATGATACTAATGTTTAAGGTTTTGCTGTGCTCATGAAAAACTCTTAAATTGACCAGAAATTAAGACCTTAGACTAGGAAACCTGCTATGAGGTTGTCCTGCTTTTGGAGTAAAAAAAAAAAAAAAATCTCTGAGCTTGGCAGTACCAACTTGCAACAACATTCTTTAAGCACCTAACATGTACTAGGCAGTGTGTAATACATGCTTTCATTCAATTTTCCCAACAAGCTGTGAAAGACAGTTTTATTATTTCCTTTTTGCAGAGGAGAAAAACTGAGGATAAAAGTTGACTTCCCCAAGAAAGATGAAACTGGCACTTTTAAGTAGGATGACTGGGAGTGGAGGATGAGGCCAGTTCTGAGGTGACCACAAAGTCTAAGAGGGAGCCAAGGAGTACCTGAAGTAGGTTAGGAAAGTGAGGATGAGTTGCACATTTCCAGTTTGGGCATTCCCTGAATAGGCCTGCTGCCAATGGAGAGAAGGAATTCAGGAAGGGAAGACACCACCAGGGAGGGGAGATTTCTTTGGTACTAGGTAACATGAATTTGAGACAGCCAGCATATCGTGATGCACTATCCTGGGGCTTGGAAAGGAAGTTGATATTCGTACTGTGGATTCACTGACAGATCTGACAGGTGAAGCCTGGGATAGGATTGTCAAAATGCAAAGTCTTACTAGTTGCTCCTAGCTCCCCGCCATGCGGGCTGAGTAGTCACTGGGGGAAATCTCCAGAAGGCTGCAAAGGCCTAGGGGACAGGTCTCTAGGAAGACCTCACCGCACAACTCCTGGACGGTGCGCTCGCCCTCCGCAGGCCTCCACCCAGTCAGCATTCCCATGCGTTTCTCCGCCCCTTCCCTCGGGGCCACTTCTACCCCAACCTCCAGAACCCGCAGTCGGTTCCATTGGCTGCTTGGGGACGAAGGACTGGGGGCCGCCCAGACGCCGGGAACTCAGGGCGGGGCTCGGGCGCATGCGCAGCCGCCATACGGAAGCCCGGAAGGAGGGGTGGGGGGCGGTGGCTCAGGTTTCTCAGGGCGGCGGCGGGGACGCGGCTGGCGTTGGCACCATGTATCCGCTGTAACGCGCAGGCTGCGCTGTGCGGGGGGAGGGGGGAGAGGAGGACTCCGCGGTGTAGTTCTTCGCCATGAACCTGAGGGGCCTCTTCCAGGACTTCAATCCGAGGTGAGGCGGCGGTGGCGGTGGTGGCGGCGCCGGCGCCTCCGGGAGTCCGCGCCGGGGGCTTGGGGGCAGGCTGAGACTTGGGCTTCTGGTAGGCGCGGCAGCTGTGATGCTGCATCCCGAAGACCTGGGAGACTGCCAGAGGGTCCCTGCAGGTGCCAGCGGCTCTCTGGGAAAGCAGTGGGCCTCAGCACCCATCTTCCCGCTTCTCCTCCAGTGCCAACTAGAACCACCCGACCACGGCCCAAGGCGTCCGGCCCTATCCCTGTCCTCCCCAAAGGAACCCCATTTTTCTCCTCTTGCCTTCCCTTATTGGTAACCCAACGTCCCTTTCTCGGTTCCATGTTCTCCCAACCCACCGCCTGCCCTCCATTCTCTGTGCCAGGGCCATCTCACTTGACCCAACACCCCTACACCCCAACCACAGCTGTTTCCTTCAGTTCTTGTCAGCCCTTGAGGTTTTTCTTGGATTTATACCCATCCCTTGTTTGTTTGATGCTTTGTTTATTCGATAGCTGAAACATGATTCAATCCTTGGAGTCTGTATCAGGGTATGGCAATACCTTACATAATGCCTTTGGGGGCGAGCCTGATTTTCCATACGCGTTTTCTCATCAGTCTTCCCTATAAGTTTGTTTGCAGGAAGTACATTTTGCTGTCCTTATTCCCCAGATGGGGATCACCCAGTGGACAGTGTGGAGAAAACACTGGCAAAGGAATCAAGTGTCCGTCCTTGCACTTGTCCAACTGTTCAGTAACTCTCTGTTCCCTCCCCCAGGCTGTGTGTTCGCTGAAGCAGAGACTAGCTCCTGCTTTCCTCCTTTCCCCCAGCACCTTCTACCCCTGGAACATAGTAGACACATATGAAATGTCTGTAGAACTAAACTGAACCAAAAGTCCTATATTGGAGACCAGGCCATATGTAACCTGGTGATTCTTTGCACTTCTTTGACTCATCTATAACGTAAGGGGTTGGCCTAACTGATCTCTTAATTCCGCTGCTCTGTGGATACTTCACAGATGTTTCCTATTTGCAAGTGGGAAGCCATGCACTTAATAAACCATTTGTGTGCTAGGTCCTCTGCTCTGTACTTTGAATGCTGGGCTGTCCCAACTTGGGGGTGAAGGAGGGAACCCCATTTTGTTTTTAAGTGTGTTTTGTGGGCACACCTCGTAAACAGGCAACTTTGTACTGTGCAGTACTGAACTGTGAGAGCCCAGTGGAAACTATTATCTTGCTTGCTTGTTGGGGATGAAAGGAAGTCTTGGGAGAGTATTTCTGTATGATGGCGGTGCAGTCTCCTTAGGGATGGTGAAATTTAAAGCCATAAACCATCATGGCTTCTTAGGCACTCTTATTCTGTGAGTTCATATTCTGATCTTGAGTGCCACTGTCCCTATCACAGTGTAGTCATTATCGTTGTTGGTCTTGAAGGCACTGCACATAGAGGGACATATTTATAATACATAACAAAACTAACTGCAGTCCCTTCACTTGGCTTCTTCTAGGAGTAGGGATTGGTGTGCAGGGAAACGGGAATGGTGCTGGGGTTGGACATGTTTTGTGTGTCTTCATTGTTTGGAGAGGGTGATAAGAGAGATAAGTAAAAGCCGAATTGTTTTTTGTCCTTGGGCAACCCACTTATCTGTCTGTTTAATCTGTAGAATGTGTATAATCTCTAAGTAGGATAGTGAGGCTAGATTAATGATTGATTGCAAAGTGCTTTACAAATAGAAAGTTCCAAGGCTTGTTCCCAATGTGACAGATAATCCAGAAATCACAAGGAACTGCCTCAAGTGATCTAAAAGGCTAACAGAGTTGCCAAAGCAAAACAGTGCTACACTGAAAACACCCGTAACCATTTTTCCTTTAGCTTTGTTTTTTTTTCCTCAAAATACTAATATCTGGGAATTATCATGAAATACTCTAACTAAAGAGATTTATGTTAATCTTCAACTTTTATCAGTACCTTAATTCTACCTGAATTAAAATGCATCTCTGCCTGAAAAGTTTCTTTTTTTTCCTCTGAAAAGTTTAAAGGTCTTTTTTACTGCACTATTTTCCTGAAAGTCAGTGTTGTTAACAGGAAATAGTAGTATTACCTTACAAAAATTTCAGTAAGACATGGGCCAAGTAATATTGGCAAGTTATTTCTTTTTAAGCATGTATTGTGGGCATACCTCGTTTCTAACATCATTCTTTAGTTCCAGACAATTAGAGAGCAAACTGAGGATGTAGACAGGAATATGCCTTTTGCTGGATCCTTAGATCTTGATGCTGCTGCTTTGTTCCCTGCCTCTAATTCTGAGCCAATTTAATCTCTCCCTCCTATCCCAGGACCTTGACACACACAGTTTTCTTCATCAGGAATATTTCCCTCTCCTCGTGATCTAGTTAATTGCTATTTATCCTTCAGATCTCTGGTCACTTGGTTCTTGCTGAGGATAGACTTCTTAACTTCCCAACCAGGGCCGCTGCTGCCTGTTTGAACAATCTTTGTAGTTTACCACATTCCTTCATCATGACAATTACTTGTGCTCTTGCATTTCTGTGCTATTTGATTGCTACTACTCTCTTCTACTATAAGCTCTGTGGGGCCAAGGTCATTACTCTACCATTATTATACCTTGATATAATTATTGAACCAATATTTGTAGATTAAACGAGTGAATAACTCTCCTGAGCCTATAAGAACTATCTAGAGCTGCTGTTTCAATCACTGTTTTCCTGGTGGGCCTGTGGCCTGATTCTCTTTCTTATTACCCTCTTCCTGCCTTCAGAGTTTAGCTATTCCATAGGAGACATGGGAAAGACCTTGAAACTAAAGCAGAATGTGGCTGCCTTTCTTTGCAGATTATGTATGTTTCACAACATTATTTACTAGCATGGTTTGGTAGTTTCCAAGACGTGGGCTGTGGCTCCAGATCTCTGTCCCGCCTTGTAGATCTTGGTGAATCTGAAACTACTGCTCTGGAAACTGCAATGACAGAGAATTATTCACAAGTGTTAACACTAAGTTGTGTAGGGCTGCATCTGACCCTCTGCCTATTTCCATCTGGCACAAAATGGTTGATTGTGAACTTTTTCCCCCCATAATTGCTTTTTAGTTACACAGGTTAAGACTTGATGAAAGAGACACATTGGACCACCAAGAAGTCCTTCCTTTGAATGTTCTACACTTCCTAGTAACTAGGGGTCTATTCCTAGAATAAATAAGCTAATAGAACTGCAAAATTGGCAAACCCTGATTCTGGGACATTCCCAAGGGTTGGGGATCTGGGATTAGGTGGAATTAAATGAGTACCCTGCCAAGACCATGAGGCCTTGAGAGTTGCTGGCTCAGAAAAGACCCTTCAGCCCTGGTAGCCAGGCAGCTATGGAAGAATATAAGAACTCTGCTAGGCCTTTGAAGTTGTCCACAGCAAGCTCCTGGTGGAAATATTGTGCATCTCTCATGTGTGCTACACTATAAAAACAAAACAAAACAAAACAAAAAAAACTGAGAAATGCCTCTCTGAGGGTTCTGTAGTGTGGGTGTAGAGTACATGTTGAGGTCAGTAGTGTTTGGAAATTTCTCTGTGCTGCATCTTCTAAAGTCCTCCTATCCCTTACTTAAAGTCAGGAAAACTGAATATAATTGTTGATAGCATAGTTCACTAAAGGTCTTTAAGTGTTGTTTGCAAAGTTTAATTAAAGTATTAATACATGGAGCAACTCCCAAGTTCCTACCATGTACCAAAAGATGTGCTAGGTGCCTTAAGTACAAGAATAAATGGGATGTAGTCCCTCTTTCGGTGCTCAAGACTAGTGAAAGAAACAAATGGAAAGAAATTAAAAAATCAACAAAGTATAAGGCATTACAGAGATAAGATCCAAAAGCCACAGGAGTACAAAGTGTGGAGCCACTGTGTAGAGCAGACAGGGAATATTCCACAGTGAAAGTGACTTTTAAGCTAGATTTTGAAGGATGATTGTGGGTTTTATCAGACCAGAGGACAGGAATAGTATCTTAGAAAGGACAAAATATGCAAAGACATGGGGCTTTGAGAGGGCCTAGAATGTTCAGACAGTTTAGAAAGGTCATTGTGGTGGGAGTTCTACAGACAATACCTGCCCCATATTATAAAAATACATAGTGTCAGTCACTGCAGATATTCTCTATGAATTGTGTTTTAAAAGCAGGTTCCTAATCCATCAGCATGAGCGCAATGTCAGTATTGTCAGTGAGCTTACTACTCATCACCCAAATGATTATTGTTCTGTCATATAAAGCCATCTATAGTCAGAAAATTGTCTTAAATTTACTGAATTTATGAACAATAGCTGTGATTTATTGAGTTTTAGTTAGCAGGCTCATTTTAGAGTCTTAGAGAGTTTGTGCCTTCCCTAAAGTTATTAAGGTATTAAGGGGCCAAGTTGTAATTCTATTCCAAGAGAGTTTCCTTCTGATGTCTGTGCTCTTTCCTGCATGCCATGCTCTCTCTCTAGTTTAGTGACAGTCCTTTTCCCCCATAACACATTAGTTCCAGTATACTAAGAAACCTTCTATTTATGAGTTATAAGTGATTAATCAAAGCAAACTTTATATTCAAGATTATATATCCAAATGAGTATTATTATTCAAAGAAGTTACTGGGGAGCAAAAAGGATATATGCCCCTTCCATTGCTCATACTACTTGCTACTCATCTCTAATTCCCTTTAGAGTCAGTTTTACAAATCATATAAGAAAAGCTGTCTTATTGCATTATAATCATATATCATTTTGAACCAAAATAGTTCCACCTAGTTTGATCACACATCGTATTCACTAAACTTGGTTCTGGCTGGCTTTTGGCAGTTTCCAAAAAATCAAATCCACTCTGGGTGAAGATTTGGCACCATTTAGGATATTCAAATGAACAGACTGTAGACTCTCAGGGTGCTTCTAAGGGGAAAGCTTCAAAGACAGTTCGAGCAATGACATATTGCTCTGCCTCCCAAGGAGGCTGGATAAAGGAGACAAGTCTCATTTATAATGTATAATTTCTGGTTTTGAAAATATTATTCCCATTACTTTATAACTAACACATATTTTTTCTTAGCAGTGAGTTCTTTGAGGGCCAGGATTTTGAGACACTGAATAAATGTGTTGAATGAGTGGATTTTGATTTGATATGTATCACTGGAAAATTCTTGTAGGAGAGAGTGGATTGGAGGAGAATTAGTTTCCAAGGACTCTAAGAGATAAATTTCCTAATATTGAACTGGGGGTTTCTGATTGTTCTGCCTGGTTATCATTTGTACCTTTACAAGGTGTCTAAAATTCCAGTTAAAAGCATTGAATTGAACCTTGCAGATAGGTGATTTATAACTATAATTCATACTCCCTAGCTCTGGCCTACTGGAAAAATGAAATTGTTGCATCAATACGGCAGAACTTTTTTCTTTCATTATATGACTAGAGCTACAGTAGGCAAAATGTGTAATTTGCTCAGGACTTTCATATTAATGAATCAGTATAGGAGCAATCAGATGAGGAGACAGACTTGGGAGAGGGGAGTAACTCACCTAAGAACACACTGCTGATAAATGGCAGTTAAGGAACCTGAATGTAGATTTTCCCAATGTCCTGGGCTCTTTCTAGTCCTCCTTTGTTTTTATTTGAATTTTGTGCTTTCTTATAGCTACTGATTAGGTGCTCTTAAAATTATTTTCATCTTAATAAAACCAATTAAAATCTTCACCAAAAGATTTTTAACTTGGATAATTTAGTACTGCTCAATGTAAGAAGTTCAGCCCCTTTAAAGTTTTTGTGAGAATATCAATTAGCAGTTGGTCAATTGTAGCCATTCCCTCATGCCATAGATATGTATGTGACATCCAGAGTGAGTGAGAGTATGTGTGTATGTGTGTGAGAGAGAATATGTAATAGTAGGCAAGCATGTATACATGCTTCTGTTAAGCCAGAAGCTTCCACTAGAGAAAATTCTTGTGTCTGAAGAGAGTCCAGTTACATTCTTTTGATTTGTAGAAAACAGATACTAGAACTTTCATACTCAAAACATCCTTTTGCTGTGTATATTCCCTTTCTTCTTTCTTCCTCCTTTTTTTCCCACCACAAAGCTGACAGAAGGAATTCAAGCCTGATCAGAAAGATCGGCATAAATTTTAGAGAGGATACTGCATTTTGGTGCAGCCCATGTGGCACTACTTTAGTGATCATGCCCTAAAATTTCTGATTCAGATGAGAAAGGATTTTTTTTCTACTGAGGAATGAAACCAGGGAGTGTGCATGTTAGGCAAGTGCTGTACCACTATCCTAACCCTAGGAATAATCTGTTTTAAAGGTGTTGCTATGGTTTGAATGTGTACTTCAAAAATTCATGTGTTGGCAATAGCTAAACTGTGGAACCAACCTAGATGCCCTTCAGTAGATGAATGGATAAAGAAAATGTAGCATATATACACAATGGAATACTCAGCAATTAAAGAGAATAAAATCATGGCATTTGTAGGTAAATAGATGCAGTTGGAGAAGATAATGCTAAGTTAGCCAATCCCCAAAAACCAAATGCCAAATGTTTTCTCTGACTTAAGGATGCTGATTCATAATGGGGTTGGGAGGGACATGGGAGGATTAGATAAATTTTAGATAGGGCAAAGGGGAAGGAGGGTAAGGGAGGGGGCATGGGGTTAGGAAAGATGATGGAATGAGATGGACATCATTACCCCAAGTACATGTATGAAGACATGAATTGTGTGAATATACTTTGTATACAACCAGAGATGAAAAGTTGTGCTCTATATATGTAATATGAATTGTAATGCATTCTGCTGTCATATATAACAAATTAGAATATTTTTTTTTTATATTCTCACACAGAGAATTTCTAGTCCAGAGACAGCTTAATGCCTGGTACAAGATGGTATTCAGGTGCCAAACCAGAATCATTGCTCCATAGACCTTATCTGTTTCACAGATCATCCCACTGTTGGGGAAGTGATTATGTTCTATCCTCTGATCTCCTAGAATGTGCTGTGCTAAGAGTAAACTTGATGGGCACAAGCTGGGAAGGGACATGCCACAGGATTTCTCTTAGTTTATCTTTATCTATACTACCCATTCCCTAGGATGCTTTCTAACAACAATGGTTCAGCAGCATGGCCATTACTATAGATTTTTCCTTAAAATACCACTATAATATATTTAAATAATTTTAATCATATGTACTTTATTTGCATCATTTAGTAATAAGATTGTTTGTGGTTCCAAACTAGAGATAGCAGGATAACTAGAAAACATATTTTCTGTGGTTTCTCCTGTCACTAAATGGAGGAAATTAGTTGTGGATTACATAAAATGCTGTCCCCTTCTTTAATGCACAATATCAGAAAACAGTCTAAGTTTTACTGAGAGTAATAGTAATTTACTTTCAGAAAACAATTTCCCAATTGCTTTAAGGCAGTGAACAAACAAATCTATGAGTTTCTGAATATTATTGCAAATTTACAGCACCTATATACTGCTTTTCATTTCTCTGGTTTCTAGGATAGCATATTTCTTGTTTAGACTTAACTTTTTTTATTATTATTGGTTGTTCAAAACATTACAAACCTCTTGACATATCATATTTCATACATTTGATTCAAGCAGATTATGAACTCCCATTTTTACCCCGTATACATATTGCAGATTCACATCGGTTCCACATCCACTTTTTTACATACTGCCATACTGGTGTCTGTTGTATTCTGCTGCCTTTCCTATCCTCTACTATCCCCACTCCCCTCCCCTCCCATCTTCTCTCTCTACCCCATCTACTGTAATTCATTTCTCTCCTTGTTTTTTTCCCCTTTCCCCTCACATCCTCTTATATGTAATTTTGTATAACAATGAGGGTCTCCTTCCTTTACCATGCAATTTCCCTTCTCTCTCTCTTTCCCTCCCCCCTCTCGACCCTGTTTAATGGTGATCTTCTCATGCTCTTCCTCCCTATTCTGTTCTTAGTTGCTCTCCTTATATCAAAGATGACATTTGGCATTTGTTTTTTAGGGATTGGCTAGCTTCACTTAGCATAATCTGCTCTAGTGCCATCCATTTCCCTGCAAATGCCATGATTTTGTCATTTTTTAGTGCAGAGTAATACTCCATTGTGTATAAATGCCACATTTTTTTTTTATCCATTCATCTATTGAAGGGCATCTAGTTTGGTTCCACAGTCTAGCTATTGTGAATTGTGCTGCTATGAACATCAATGTAGCAGTATCCCTATAGTATGCTCTTTTAAGGTCTTCAGGGAATAGTCCAAGAAGGGCAATAGCTGGGTCAAATGGTGGTTCCATTCCCAGCTTTCCCAGGAATCTCCATACTGCTTTCCAGATTGGCTGCACCAATTTGCAGTCCCACCAGCAATGTACAAGTGTACCCTTTTCCCCACATCCTCGCCAGCACTTGTTGTTGTTTGACTTCATAATGGCTGCCAATCTTACTGGAGTGAGATGGTATCTTAGGGTGGTTTTGATTTGCATTTCTCTGACTGCTAGAGATGGTGAGCATTTTTTCATGTACTTGTTGATTGATTGTATGTCCTCCTCTGAGAAGTATCTGTTCAGGTCCTTGGCCCATTTGTTGATTGGGTTATTTGTTATCTTATTGTGTAATTTTTTGAGTTCTTTGTATACTCTAGATATTAAAAAGAAAAAAAATTCATGTGTTGGAAACATAATCCCTAAATTCATACGCTAATAGTATTTGAAGGTGGAGCTTTTGGGAGGTAATAAGAATTCAATGAAATCAGGAGGTTTGAACTCCCATGATGGCATTAATAATTTAAAAGAAGAGGAAGAGAGACCCAAGCTCACACACTTGCTGTATCTTGCTAGTTATGCCTTCCTTCATATTATGATACAGCACAGATACTATCATCCATTGCTGGTGCCATGCTCTTAGACTTTTCAGCCTCTAGAACTATAAGAATCAGTTTTCTTTTTTTAAAATAAATTATCCAGTTGTTAAGTTATAACCATAGGAAACAGAATAAAACAAAAAAAGTGGTGCCAGGAGTAGGACTGTTTTTAAACAAATACCTGAAAATGTGGAAGTGGCTTTTTTTATTGTCATTCTACAATGTCAGAATTTATTGAATAACAATAAATTTACAGGCTACACCACCTTCATCAGTGGCAGTTCACTGAATACTTGTGGATCATTTGGTAGTCAAAAGCTGGACAATCACAGGTTCTTTTATTTCACTTTTAATATCTATAATATCTAAGCACTCACAGCAGACATCACACTTCACATAACTATACATATGGGTTACAGAAAGGCCAAGAAGAATTAAGTAAGGCAGGTACAGGGGTTCAGGGGATGAACTGAGAGCAAAGGCAGAGAACACAGATGGATGCAAATAATAACTAACTGTAGGTGGTCAGACAGTATCACAGTCTGGAACCAGCAGAACTTATTCAAGGTGCAGCGCTGTCAAAATGCAGGAACTTGAGGCTGTGTTTGTGGCTCAAGTAGTAGAGTGCTTGCTTAGCACATGTGAGGCACTGGGTTCTATCCTAAGCACCATATAAAATAAAGATTATATCCACCTAAAACTAAAAAAATAAATATTAAAAACGTGAAGGAACTTATTCTAGGCCAAGGTCTGGACAGTGGCAGTTTCACAGTGTCAGTGTGGAGTGGGACTTAAGTGATCAACACAGACAGAAGAAACTACAATCTACTAAAGCCTGAGGCCAGAGATTTGGAGGATTGTTGCTGTGGTGATTTTCATAGGCAAGACTGAAGACAAGTGAACAGGTGATGGGGTCAAGGTGCCACTATGTCAAGTTTTGAGGTGCCCCTCCTTTTATGGGTCTGGAGTGACCCATTTGGTGTTCTATTGTGTTCAATGCTCATGGGCCTAGCTTTTTTTTTTTTTTTTTCCCCAGTATGAGATGGATATGCCCGTGTGTCTGTGTGCTTTTGATTAATTTGATAAAATCATGGGTGGTCATTCTTTTTTTTTGTTGTTGTTGTTTTTTGTTTTTGTATTAGGGATTGAACCCAGAGGTACTTAACCACTGAGCAATATACTCAGCCCTTTTACTTTTTTTTTTTTTTTTTTTGAGACATAGTCTCACTAAGTGTCTTAGGGCCTTGCTAAGTTGCTGAAGCTGGTTTGAACTTGCTATCCTCCTGCCTCAGCTTCTGAGCTGCTGGGCTTACAGGTATGCACCATTGCACCCAGCCATGGGTGGTCTTTCTTGTTAGCACAATTAATTTATTTATCAGTTTATGCCTTATGGTTGTGCCAGGCGGATGGTGGTTGTTTACTTGTACAAACAGGTGTAGAGTCATTTCACCTCAGCCCTTAAACACAAAGTGGAGTAGCTCAAGACAAGCTACTGCTCTACAAAATAGAGTAATAAAGGTTTAGGCACATTCTAAAATCTGCTGTTCTATACCTCGCACAGTAACTTGGAGAGAACATAGCTGCTCCCTACAGTCTTACTAAATTGCTTAGGCTGATCTTGAACTTGCAATCCTATGGCCTCAGCTTCCCAAATTGCTGGGGTTACAGGTGTGCGCCACACCATTGGCTCCTGTGTTAATTTTTACAAGGATTTTTTATGTCCTACCCTTGTCTTGCCATTGCTTTTTGGGAGTAGGTAATTTGTTTTGATTTCATAATTTCACAACTGGAAGGTGAATCTTGGCTTGAATCTCACCCATGTCTAATTTAGATGAGACAATGGACTTTTGAGTTAAAACTGGAATAAGTTATTTGAGACTATTGGAATAGATTGAATGCATTTTGCATTGTGAAAAGTGCATGGACTGTGAAAGTCAGGGGGCAGAATAGTATGATTTGAATGTGTCCTTCAGAAGTTCATGTGTTGAAAACCTAATTGTCACATTCATAAGTGAATGTATTTGGATGTGGGGCCTTTAAGAAGTAATTAGGATTAGATGATATCAGGATATAATGGCATTAATGGTTTTGTAAGAAGATGAAGAAAGACTCAAGCTATCAGCTTGCTCTATCTTATCCTGTGATGCCTTCCACCATGTTAAGCTGTAGCAAGAATGTTCTCACCAGATGCCAATCTGATCCTGGCTCCATGCTCTTCAGACTTCCTAGATTCTAGATCCATGAGCCAAATAATCTTCTGTTCTTCATCAGTTACCCAATGTGTAGTATCCAATGATAGCAGCAGAAAACAGGCCGACAGGTGTAATTGGGAAAGTAAAATTTAGGAAGTAGTGTTTAGTATTAAAATATCCAGAAGAACATCCTTTTGCTAGTTTGTGGAGAATTAAGCAAAGTACTTTGGTCTGAATGTTTCTTGAAAAGTAACTCAAAATAGTTTAGGCTTTGTGAATTTTTAAATTAAATGTTCTTGTTACTGTGTTATTGCAGCATCATTCTCTTGCCAATCAGGCTTGGTATTTCCTATTTGATAATGCAGTCTTCTTTTGGAATGGTTTCATTGTTTTGGTAAACTTGAGATGCTGGAATTTCTTTTTCGTCCAAATGAAAGAATATATAAATTATGTCTTTTAAAATTTCCTATTATAGGGGCTGGGGTTGTGGCTCAGTGGTAGAGTGCTCGCCTAGCATATGTGAGGTCCTGGGTTCGATCCTCAGCACCACATAAAAAATGAATAAATAAAATAAAGGTATTGTGCCCAAAGATCTTTTTTAAATTTCCTATTATATTAATTTGTCTTATTTGCTCAATTTTATGGTGTAAGTTTTTTTCAAAGAACCAGCTGTTAGTATTATGAATTCTAGTTTTATGTCTGTATTTCTACTTTTAAGGCTTTTAAATTTCCAAATTTTGGTTTTCTTCCATAAATTTCCTAGCTAGAAACTCAGTTCATTTGATTTCCCTTTACAGCTTTTTTTTCTTTTCTTTTTCTTTTTTTTCTTTGGCAGCATCCCAGGCATTTTAATGTTTTAGTAGTATTTTAAATATTCCATAATAGTATTATGGAATAATTTAGTCATTATTTAGTCCTTAATTTAGTCATTATTTAAGGAAGGAAACTAACATTCATTGAGTTTTCCAGTGCCACGCCTAGCAATAAGTGCTTTCTAATTGGCTATTTAATTCTTACCTCAGCACTGTCTGATAGAGGTAGTATTTGCTGCATTTTGCTCAAGAGGAATGTGATACTCAAAGTTTATGCTAAATAATCTTGTCAAGTCTACTACACTGCTTAACAAGTCAGTACTGAGAACAATCCAAGTGGTTTGGTAATTTTCATTGTGTTTTTGTCAGTTTATTTTGAATTGTGTAGTTTCTGCCTCTAGTCTCTACAGAGTACAATTGTATACCTTCCATCACATTCTTGCTCATCACCCTCATCAGTAATTCCCTATTGCCAATTGACCCGTTACAAGGACTTGTACTTTGATATTCAAATTCTGCTAGCATCTTGCCCCAGTCAGCCTCTTTCTTGTTCTCTCCAATGGCCTTTCTTCTGTCTCCAGCATCCCACCAACTATGGTTTACAGAACATACTTTGTGTTCAGTCTACTGAGATATCAAATCCTATCTATAACTTTTAAAAATCCTATTCTCTTTGTCTGGAATTCCCCATCACTAGCTTGCTTCCCAGACCTCAGCTCTCTTTCCAGCTGTCTCAAGGTAATGAATCTCCCAAGTCTCCAGTTTGCCATAAGATGTAGTTATTTGTTGATGCATCATCCCCCACTGCTATTCTTTGAGTATCAGGAGGAAAGAGAGTATTGCACCTCTTTATATGTTCAATACATTTCAAGCACTCAAATACTGTTTAAAGTTTTAAATTTGTTGTATTTGTATTGTTTATTGCTGTCCCATGATTATTTATTTCTCCCTGGAAAAAATCTGTATGTATATAAAGAAAGTATGTTTTCTTTTCCTGTTAATTAATTATTAATATAGCCATGCTATTTTTATCTATTCTTAGTGTTCATTTCCATAGTTGCCCTAGGAACTTTGTCTACTTTATCTGTCATGATTTAGCAGCATGTACAAGTTCACAATGAAAATATTTCCGTATGATCATTAAAAGAAAATTATCATCTTAATTCCAACCATGCAGTTAGGTTTTTGTTATTTAGTATTTTCTTAGTAGTACTTTTAGTCTTCCAGTTGTGGGTTGCTTGGAATATACTTTATCAAATTACTGTGATAATAAACTGCTTATCTCATCCCCACCCAGGTATGATAGATTTCTCATCTCATACCTTTCTGGTAGTTGGGTTAACCTTTGACATTGGTTCCAAGTATGACTACTGAATACAACATATTTATAATTTGTTTTTTAATCTACTAAGTGGCCTTTTTAGGTATAGCTCTAATAGGAAGAATAATGATGTCTTTCATGTATACCCACATATGTTCTGTGTCATGGCAAAAGGGAATTAAAGTAGCAGATGAAATTAAATTAGCTAATCAGCTGACATTAAAATAGGGAGATTATTCTGGTTTCTCTGGTTGGGCGCCATATAATTACTACGTCTTTAAATATAGAAGAGGAAGACAAAGTAAGAAGTCAGAGTGATTCATTGTGAGCAGTTCCAAACTCTTCATTGCTGACTTTGAAGGTAGCAGAAGAGGCTGTGTGCTAACTAATGGGGTGGCTTCTAGAAGCTGGAAGAGGCCAGGAAGCATTCTCTCCTCAAGCCTCCAGAAGGAATGCAACTCTGCTGAAACGTTGAGGTTAGTTAGCCAAGTGAGACCATATTGGACTGTTGACCTCCAGAACTATAAGATAATAAGTTTGTGCTTTTAAGCCTCTAGTTTTTTAATTTATATGGCAGCAGTAGGAAGTTAACATAAGGACATTCAGCCACTTTATATTTCTAACTCCAGTAATTGAATCATAAATTGTATATTATACAATTTTGTCTTCTTATAAATGAAACTTATTTCCTTTCCATTTTTCTTTTTTCATGTAATAGACATAAAGCTCATAGGTTTACCTTTTAATTATATAAAAAACATAAAATAGTCACTTTTCTAATACTTAAAACATTTCAGTACTTATAGTTTCATTAATTCCACTACTCTTATTAGGTAAGAAAATTCTTTTACAGGGAATAATGCTTACAGCATTTATCTCCCCCCCCCATCTATTTTTTTAATTTATACTACTTTAGAAAAAAATGCGCCTCTATATTATCTAGTTTATATATGAATCCTATGTCTGTCATTATCCTTTCATTTGTTAACTTTCCAATTCCTTGATTTGTTTTAAGTATTGTGTTTAAGACCACTGTTTCTGCTAATGTTATTTGTAGCCATAGCTTTGGTTGACAGATTGTTTTTGATTTTACAAGTTTGCCTGTGCTCTATTATATTTGTGATGACTCTGTTTTTATCAGCTTGTGAATCCCCTACACCACCATCCACCATAGGCCTTTTTCTTCTCCAAGGTCTAAGGGACAAAGTCATTCTTTGGCTTCTTTCAGTGTTACCTCCCTTTTGCTTTGTAGCATCTAATAAAAACCTGTCTTTGTTTTTGAGTATTAATAAAATAACATGTACTTAATATAGTAGATATTAAACTTTTCCACAAATCCCTGGAGGTCCTAGAGACCCTTTCCATCAGGTCTGCAAGGTTGAAATTATTTTCATAATAAAGATGATGTTTGCCTTTTTTCTCTGGGTTGACAATTGGCACTGGTAGTGCATAAGCAGTGGTGGGTCAAACAGCAGATACTTGGGTATGAATGAGGATAGTACTACCAGCTGCATTAGTCATGGGATTCTTCACTGCCACACATTTTCACTTTAAAATGCCAGTTTCAAAAGCAGTAAGAAATGTTAATCTGGGGCTGGGGATGTGGCTCAAGCGGTAGCGTGCTCGCCTGGCATGCGTGCGGCCCAGGTTCCATCCTCATCACCACATACAAACAAAGATGTTGTGTTCCCCGAAAACTAAAAAATAAATATTAAAAAAATTCTCTCTCTCTCTCACTCTCTCTTTAAAAAAAAAGATTAAAAAAATTCTCTCTCTCTCTCTCTCTCAAAAAAAAAAAAAAAAGAAAGAAAGAAAAGAAATGTTAATCTTGGTTAATCTTAACCCCTGAGTATATATCTAGTTGAACATTCCAGGTGATGAAATGGAGAAAATGCGTAAAGGCCTTCTGCTCAAGACTGACATCTAACAGTTGACTCAAGGAAAAAACTTTATGAGTTGCAACCTTCTGGAATTTTTTTTATGGAACACCATTTTTAATTTGAAGGACAATAACACAGCCTGTGGTTCTGTGTATTAGGGTATTTAGTAGATATTCTCTCAAAAATATCAGAAGTGAACCTGCCACTTCAAGGAAAGCAACTCACAGTATTTTGCAAATGTTAAAATTTGAGCATTCATGAGAAAATCAGATTAAAAAAAAAAAAAAAAAACTATCTGTCACCATGAGCTTGATATGCTTCTAGGACTTAAAACACTTGATAAAGTAGGTGGTGATAATAATGAATGTGAATTGTTTTTTGCTGTTGTGTAGTGAAATGTGTCACCATTCTAAAGATTTTCATCAGTGAATCAGTTTTTTCCAGTTGACCTTCATGTAATCATACAATCACACAGGGATAAGAGTCATTTAAAATGTGACCGACGAGTAGATTTACATGCGGTAGAGTATAAAAAGACCATTGACAAGATTTCAGACTTCACATTTATTTAAAATTTAAGAAACTGTCACATGAATAGTGGTGTCCCATTAAAGAATATCCACCATTATCTGAAAGAGTCATTAAAATACTGGGTTCTGTTCTAATTATTTATCTCCATGAGGCTAGGTTTTCTTTGTATGCTTGAACCAAAACAGCATTGCAACAGAATGGATGTAAAGGTACATACCTATGGGAGGCTAGAAATTTAAAATTTTGCAAAACTGTAGAAATAATACTGTTCCTCTCACTAAGTTTGTGTTAGTTTTGGAAAATCGTTTTTTTTCTATAAATGTATGTTATTTATGTTAATATGTAATGTGCCCACTCTTGTTACTTTTAAATAATATTTTAAAGTAGCCATTTTAAAATCTGATGAATAGCAATAGATATAACCCATATCATCTCTTTGTGGTCTTCAGTAATTTTTAAGACTGTAAAGGAGTCCTAATACTTAACATTTTAAGACCTACCAATTCAGTACTTTACAGAAAGCATTTTTCATAATTTTTATATTCATAATACATTATGAGTTATAAATTGTTACCTTAATTTTACAGATGAGAATACTATGACCCAGATAGACTAGACATATTTAGCAACCACTTTAAATTTGATGGTCTTCCAACTCTCTTGGAGGTTTGCTTCTGAGTTAAATTCCGTAGGTCCATCTCCTTACTACCTTCCTATATTTTTCAATTGAAGTTCCTTATGTCATTATGTATAGTACAAAAATAGTATATTCTCCTCTCAGAAAAATCAGATATCCCAAGCAAAAGCATGCAATTCTCCCCAGCAAACGTAACTGTAAACTGTTTAGATGGTCTCCTAAGCATATTTAATTATCAGTGTAAAGTCAGTATATTCTAGTACACAATTAAAAAGCTACTGGAGTCAGATAGATCTTAGTTTGAATCATAACTCTGTGAGCTCTTAGACAAGTTTTAACAACTAAGCCTCCATCTTTAAAATGGGAACAGTCTAAGTACCTACTTTATAGGGTTGTTGTGAGGCTTAAGTGAGATAATGCATAAAGAACAGCTTAGTGCTTGGCACTATAAACACCATAAACATTCAATAAATGTCAGCTGCTGAGGATATGTATGTATGTATGAGTAGTCACGTCAATAGATAGGTCAGGTTTAGGGATATATTTACATGCAGTGAAATTTATCCGTTTCAGTGTATATCCTGTGAATTTAACAGATCTATACACTTGTTTAACTGCCACCTAAAGATGGATATAGAACGGTTTCAGCACTGTAGAAAATTCCTTAATGCCAACCTTTCCCCCAACACAACCACTGGTAACTACACTGATGTGTTTACTATGTCTAGGAATTATGCCTTTTCCAGAATGCCAAATAAATGGAGTTGTACCATGTGTTGTTTCAGTCTGAATTATTTTATTCAGCATAATGCATTTGAGGTTCATTCATGTTGTATACATTCATAGTTTGTTTCTTTTTACTTCTGGTTACTATTCCATTGAATGGAGGTACCAGGATTGGCTAACCACTCACATGGACATTTGGGTTGATTTCAGTGGTTGTTAAGAATAAAACTGCTGTGAATATTTAAATAGAAGCCTTCGTGTCTTCATTTTTCCCTTATTCTTGGATAAATCCCTAGGTATGGGATTCCTGGGCCCTGGAATTCCAGTTGCTCCATATCCTTGCCAACAGTCATCAATTATATTAATGTTAACCCTTCTAATAAGTGTAATTTTATCTCACTATGGTTACCATTTGCACTTTTTAGTGACTGAAAACTGGTCATCTTTTTAAGTGCCTATTTGCCTTTTGTATATTTTCTATGATAGTGTGGTTTTGGCCATTTTTTATCAAGTTGTTTTCTTAACTTTTAGTTATAGAAGTCTTTTTTATAAACTGAATATAGACACTTTGTCAGATATACGTTTTCAGAGTGTTTTCTCTCAGTTGGTGCCTTAGCTTATTGTTTGGTTAATTTTGTCTTTAGGAGAGTAAGAGTTTTTAATTTTGAAGAAATTCAGTTTTGTCCCATCTAAGAAATCTTTGCCTAACCATAGGTTGCAAATACTTTTTTTCCTATATGTTTTAGATGTTTAATAATGTGGGGTGTTACATTTAAGACTGTGGTTTATTGCACATAAATATTTGATTGTGCTGTGAGGTTGTTATGGTTTAGATATTAGGTGTCCCCAAAAATTTCATGTGTGAGACAACACAAGAAGGTTTAGAGGTAGAATGATTGGGTTATGAGAGCCTTAACACAATCAGTGATTTGGGTTCCTGATAGGAATTAACTGAGTGGTAACTGTAGGTAGGTAGGGTGTGGCTGGAGGAGTTAGGCCATTGCGGGCATGCCTTTGGGTATATATTTGTGAGCTGAGCTTAGTTTCTCTGCTTTCTGAGGTGAAGTCCTGAGCCTCTTTCCTCTGCTACACTTTTCCACCAGAATGTTTTACCTCACCTTGAGCGCCAACGAATGGATCTAGCTTTCTATGGACTGAAACTATGAGCTCCAAAATAAACTTTTCCTTTTCTAAAATTGTTCTTATTGGATCTTTTGGTCACAGAAGCAAAAAAGCTCACTTAAACAGATGTTAAAAATCAGGGTGCATTTTTTTCATCTATCCAGTTGTTCCAGCACCATTTATTGAATTACAAACATTTCTCAATTGAATTGCCTTGGCACTGTCTTTCTTTTTAGAAGTTTCCTAGAATAAAGTAGTCCATAATACCCCTTAACTCCTATCCCTTTAATGTTTAAAGGACTTTGTAATGATATACCTGCTTTCATCCTTGATATTGATAATTTGTGTGTACTCTTTTTTTTTCCTGATCACTCTGGCTATAGATTTACCAATTTTAATTTTTTTTCAAAAAAATAGCTTTTAGTTTCCCTTTTTCTTGTCTGTCTCTGGTGTATTTCATTGATTTATGTGCTTATATTTATTATTTTTGTCCCTGTGTTTATTTTTAAAATTTTTCTTCTATTCCCATTTTCCTAAGATGGAATCTTGGATCATTTACTTGAGAACTTCTTTTTTGAAATTTAATTTATATTTAAATTTATTTTAAAATGATACATAAAAACTTAAGATTGTACATTTATTAAAAGGGGTGTGTGTCATGCTGGGTACAATGGTGCATGCCTGTAATCCCAGTGACTCAAGAGGCTGAGAGTAGAATCATAAATTTGAGACCAGCCTTCACGACTTAGTGATATTCTGTCTCAAAAAATATATATAAGAAGAGCTAAGGATGTAGCTAGCTCTATGGTAAAGCATTCTTGGAATCATTCCTTAATACCACCACCACCAAAAAGGTGTGTTATCAGACCTTCTTGATCTTTTTTTTTTTTTTTTTTTGGCAGGGCCGGGAGTATCAGGGATTGAACTCAGGGGCATTTGACCACTGAACCACATCCCCAGTCCTATTTTGTATTTTATTTAGAGACTGGGTCTCACTGAGTTGCTTGGTGCTTCGATGTTGCTGAGGCTGGCTTTGAACTTGTGATCTTCCTGCCTCAGGGTCCCAAACTACTGGGATTACAGGTATGCTCCACCTAGCCTGGCCTTCTTGCTCTTTTCTAACTGTAAACTTAGTCCCTATTGATCAAAACCTCTCCCAATTCCTCCCTTCCTTCTCTTCTGAGTCTCTAGTAACCACGACCCCACTCTCAACTTCTATGAGATCATTTTTTTTTACATTCTACTTATGAGTGAGATCATGTGATACTTATCTTTCTGTGATTGCCTTATGTCACTTAATATAGTGATCTCCAATTCCATGCGTGTTTCTGCAAACAATAAAAATTTGTACTCTTTGTGACAGAATAGTATAGGTACCACACTATCTTTGTATTTTGTGACAGAATAGTATAGGTACCATACTATCTTTACCCATCCATACTTTGATGGACACTTAGGTTGATTCTGTATCTTGGCTACTGTGAGTAGTGCTGCAATAAATATGGGAGAAGTTTATTGCAATTGACATACTGAGTTAATTATTTTTATATATACATTTAGGAGTGGGGTTAGTGGATCACAAGTTAGGTCTA
The DNA here is from genome assembly GCF_021218885.2 of Marmota monax. Lineage (NCBI taxonomy): Eukaryota > Metazoa > Chordata > Mammalia > Rodentia > Sciuridae > Marmota > Marmota monax. Next base: position 76,875 of record NW_026694093.1, read on the forward strand.
TTTTTAATTTTTTGAAAAACCGCCATACAGATTTCTATAACAGCATATTACTTTAAAGAACTTCTTTTCTAATGCAAACGTTTTGTATTATTTTCACAAATTTGGTATATTGTGTTTTCACTTTCATTTAGTCCAAAATGCTTTCTAATTTTTCTTTTGCTTACAGATTATTTAGAAGTGTGGTAGTTAATTTTAAAGTATTTTGAGAATTTTCCAGATATCTGTCTGTTGTTAATTTCTAATTTAATTTCACTGTGTTTAGACACTTTTAAAATGTGATTTCAGTGCTTCTAAATTTGGTGATCTATGTTTTATGGCCAAAAATTCAATCTGTTTTACTGAATGTTTCATGTGGACTTGAAAGGAATTTGTATTTTGTGGTTGTTGGGAGGAACTCTTTTTTATCAAATTAGGTCAACTTGATTGAGTGTTGTTACAATCCTGTATAGCTTTAGAAATTTTTATCAGTATGTTCTATTAATACTGATAGAAAAGTATGGATTTTCATTTATAACTGCAAATTTTTCTACTTCTCCTTTTTGTTTGCTTATGTTTTCTACCTGCATTTTGACATTTTGTTATTAGATACTTAAATATATATGATTGTTAGACCCTCTTGAAAAATTGACCCCTTTGTCATTATGAACTGCCCATATTTTTCCCTGATAATATTCCATGTTCAGAAATATACTTTCTTATATTGTGGTAGGCAGAATGGTTCCCAGCAAAGAAATTCATGTCCTGAGCTCTGGAACCTTTGAACATGTAATGTTATGTGGCAAAAGGGACTTTCCAAATGTATTTCAGCTTATACTATCCATTTCTATTGTACTCTGACAAATTGCCATAGATGTAGTGTCTTAAAACCACACAAACTTATTATCTCAGAATTCTTTAGGTCAGCATTCTTAGGTACAGCATGGGCTTAGTGGCTCTTCTGCTTAGAGTCTCACAGGTTGAAATCAGAGTGTTAACAGGGCTGCATTCCTTTGTGGAGGCTCTGGAGATTAATCCGCTTCCAAGGTAATTTGGGCTATTGTGAAAATTTAGTTCTGTGGAATTGTAGGGCTGAGATTCCACCTCTCCTGCTTGCTATCAGCCAAGAATCTCAGCTTCTAGTGGTTGCTTGCATTCTTTGGTTCATGGTTCCTTTCCTTCCATCTTCAAAGCCAGCAATAGCAGGTTGAGTCCTAATCTGGAATCTCTCTGATTTCCACTTTCACCACATCTCTCTGACTTACTCTTCTCCCTTCCTGTTCTTCTTCTGAGAACTCCTGTGATTACTCTGGGCCCACTTGAATAATCTAGGATAATCTCCCTATTTTAAGGTTAGCTGATTAAGATCCTTAATTCCATCTGTAGAGTTCCTTCACAGTAGAACTTAGGTTAGTGTTTGATTGAATAACCAGAGGACAGGAATCTTTTAAGACATCTTTAGATTTTGCTTACCATGGTTAAAATAGGGAAATTAGCCTGATTTGTGTAAGTGGGGCTAGTCTAATCACATGAACTCATTTTTTGGGGGAGGACCTGGGATTGAACCTAGGGGCGCTTAACCACTGAGTTACATCTCCAGACCTTTTTTATATTTTATTTAGAGACAGTGTCTCTCAGAGTTGCTAAGTGCCTCCGTAATCTGCTAAAGCTGGCTTTAAACTCGGAATCCTCCTGCCTCAGCCTCCCTAGTTGCTGGGATTATAGGCTTGTACCACTATGCCTGGATAATCACATGAACTCTTAAAAGTAGAGAACTTTCTTTTCTAGGAAACAGGAGAGATATGGCAGGAGAATTCAGAAAAATTCCAAGTATGAGAAAGATTCAATATGCTGTTGCTGGCTTTGATATATAGAGGCCTATAGTATGCAATGGTGACCCCCAACTGATAGACAGCAAATGAACAGGGCTATCTGTCCTACAATCACAAGCAGCTCAATTCTTCAAAGAATCTGAAATGAACTTGGAAGCAGATTCTGCTTAAAGTCTCCTAGTATGAGCCCCATCAACAGACATCTTGGTTTTTGCCTCTGTTCTGAAACTCGAAGCAGAGAAAATGACCATACCCACTTGGCCTTCTGCCATACAGGTCAGTAATGTTATGGGCCAGGCTATATGGGCAATTACCAAACAGACTCCATTTTACCCTGAGAGTCATATTGTGTAAAAAATGCTTCTCCCATGGAAAAGCCCCACCTCTGTACCCATGAATAGTTACCTAGCATAGCATACTTGGCAACACAAAATAGCAATTGTTGTGGTAAAACTACCTGATTACTTGTAACAGTTCCCTCCTTGCTGCAGTAGCAAGAATGGAGTCACTATGGCTATAGGAGCAGGCAGGTATGGCTGTAGGGACTCCATGTCACCTGTTCTAGACTCCACCTTAGTTTTTCTGTCACTGCTCTGTGAAGAGACAACTGCAGGACCCATTTCTGAGAAAACAAAATGAAAGCTGTTTTCTGCTAAATTTAATATATATATATATATATATATATATATATATATATATATATATATATATATATATATATATATAGTCTTCTGTACTTTTTATCCCCAAAAATGTACTCAACCCAGGATATGGTGGTCTTGGTGACCTATATGACTTTGAAGTAGATTCTCGCCCCCACTGACCACCTGCTCGATGGTGTTCTAGCACCTTCTCTGACCCAAAATGTGGTTGACTAAGTTGTTCTGCTAACAGCTTTTTTTAGCTTCTGTACCTGCTTGCTTACAGCTATGTCAACCTGGATGTGGGTTTTGTAGTTTTTGCCTTTACATATCCTAAAATGCTCAAGCTCAGGGCTGTTCCTTGCAGAGACAGTTATGGGTCCTATGGAGAATAGTCACCAGCCTGCTGGCTAAATAAAAACTCTTCAAATTGGACAAAACTGGGACTTGTTGTGTTTTCTGAGTGACCTGCCCCACAACAAGTAAGATGAAATTTGTATTGTTTTAAGATGCTAAGTTTGTGATAATTTATTACTGCAGCAATAGAAGACTAAAACAGATACTAAGATAGTCGCTCCAGTTAGTATTTGTTTTGTACAACTTTTCTCAACCTTTTTAATTTTTTTAGTTGCAGATGGACCCATACCTTTATTTTATTTATTGATAATTATGTGGTGCTGAGAATTGAACCCAGTGCCTCACACATGCTAGACGAACACTCTGCCACTGAACCCCAACCCCAACCCCATCCTTTTGATTTTAATCAATCTGACTTTACAAAGTAGGTTTCTTTTAAGTAGTACATAGTTTTCTTGCTTCTTTATCCAATATAATAATCTTTGTCTTTATACCAATTTATATTTAACATAGCTATTGTCAGGGTTAGATTTTCACTACCTTCTTGCTTCATCCTGGAAAACACCTCCAGTCCATAAACTGGGACAGTTCTAGTGTTTATTCTGTTTGTTTCCCCCTCCTCCCTCCGTTCTTCCTCCTTCCTTATTCTTTACTGTCTGTCACCCAGTGTCTGCAAATGGGGGTTTTATTTATTTTGTTCAGTTCTTTTTTAACATGGGGAGATAAGTCCTATTTTTGATATTACATCTAGTCTGTGAGTAGAAATCTTCAAAAATATAATTTTTTTCTTTGATCCTAGGGATTGAACTCAGGGACACTGGACCACTAAGCCACATCTCCAGCCCTATTTTGTATTTTATTGAGAGACAGGGTCTCACTGAGTTGCTTAGCACCTCACTTTTTCTGAGACTGACTTTTAACTCATGATCCTCTTGCCTCAGCCTCCCAAGCCACTGGGATTACAGGCATGAACCACCACATTCAGCTGTAATTTCTAATTAATATTTTAGGACCTCCTTTATAGCAATTCCTTTTTATGTGAGATGTGAGTGTCTCTCTCTCTCTCTCTCTCTCTGTCTCTGTGTGTGTGTGTGTGTATGTGTGTGTGTGTGTGTGTTTACTCAGCCCTGGGAAGTATAATACAATTGCCAAAAATGTCTGTGCCATATGAACATAGCAGATGGTTGTCTTTTTACAAGTACACTAAAAAAAAATGGTGGGCTGGGGATGTGGCTCAAGTGGTAACGCGCTCGCCTGGCATGAGCTGGGCACTGCGTTTGATCCTCAGCACCACATAAAAATAAAGATGTTGTGTCCACCAGAAACTGAAAAATAAATATTTAAAAAAATTCTCTCTCCCTCCTCCCCCTCCTCCTCCTCCCCCTCCCCCCCTCCTCCTCCTCCCCCTCCCCCCCTCCTCCTCCTCCCCCCTCCCCCTCCCCCCCCCTCCTCCCCCTCCCCCCCCCCCCCCCCCCCCCCTCCTCCTCCTCCCCCTCCTCCTCCTCCTCCTCCTCCTCCTCCTCCCTCTTAAAAAAAAATGGTGATAGAACTTGGCCATATTCTAAACATGTCAACCTTTTACAGTCTCTGTGCCTTGGTATAAATAGTTCTTCTGCCTAGAATGCTTCCTCGACTTACTTCCTTTCTTCATAGAAGTATTCAAGTATCCTCTGGAAACAGCTCCATTGCCAACACTTCTCTGCTTCTCAGAGCTTCAGACAGAACTTGTATTTCCTCTTCCCAGCTGTTGTAACACCCTGCCTGTGGCACCAGTTCAGCAAAGGTCATTCTGTGTTTTAATTATGTGTTTCTTGTGGACTTCCTCCTACCAGGAAGCCCTAGAAGACAGGGAACTTACTTTAGTCTTTATGTTTCTCTTATCCCCAATAAAATATATCTGCTATCTAAAACTTTTCAATAAATGATTGTTGAATTAATGACATTTTATGTACTGAAATATATTGCTATTACTCCATCTCATTTGTGAAGGTGAGTCCCCTTTAATCATTTTACTTTTCTCCTAGTAAATTCCTCATCTATGCCTGTCTGCTGCTCTTCTCTGTGCTGCTGGCCCTTCGCCTGGATGGCATCATTCAGTGGAGTTACTGGGCTGTTTTTGCTCCAATATGGCTGTGGAAGTTGATGGTCATTGTTGGAGCCTCAGTTGGAACTGGAGTCTGGGCACGAAATCCTCAGTATCGGTAATAGTGCTTTATAAAACCCATTGGTCTCTGTCCTAAGGATATCTTGCTTTTCCTCACTTTTTTTTCATATTGTGAAATAATTAACATTTAAAAAAATTATTGTTCTGTTTTCCTCACTTTTGATAAAATGAGAACCATTCCTTTTCTACCTGTTTTGGGTTTTATAAGAACTATAGTACAGGCAAACTGAGAACCCTTTAGTGTATTTTTTTAATTGGGTGTTTGGTATTTATTTTCTTAAAAAAGCAATGCTAGTTTGATTGGCTAAGTGCCAAGCCAGCCCACAAGTGCCTAAATAATCCAAAAGGAAACCAAACTACAGAATTTTTATGCCACAGGTGACTAAACATAGTTCTAGCCTTGATTATCAGGGATTTGACTTTCTCCAGATAACTTTTGGAACTATAGCTCCCCTTGTCCTACTCTCCTAGCACTGGGGTTTTAGGACTGTTAATGACTTCTGGAAGGTGGTTTGGTGGGAAGACTATAAGTCCTTTAGATGGGAGCCGGGGGAATGAGAAAAGTTGAGAGTCATGTTGAGAAGGAAGACAGAGTTTTGGGGGTCACTAGAGCCGGGTACAGCCAGTGTTACTGAGCTCTGTGAGAGTATTTTTCTTCTCTTTCACAGAGACTGGAACTTCTTAAAGAAAAAAAGGGTGTAATGGGGTGTGGGGGCTATTTGGGAAGTGAAGCAATGCCTAGTAGGCAAGTAGGGAGGGGAGAAGGAGGTACAGGCTGCTATTCCTGGTTGAAGAGTATAGAAATTGGGGCCCCTTCAACTTTTAAAATTATTGGTTATGGACTATAACAAGAAGATTTAGATGGTGTAAGTATTATCTGTATCTAGGAGCTTTAAAATAGCTACACAAAGAGCCTTGGCAAGTCAGGGCTATTGATGTGTAGCTATTTTAAAGTCCTTATATCTTTCAAAAAAGATTGATTACCTATATGGCTGCACATCTTTTCCTTTTTATGAGATAGTATTAGATATTTAATGTTTATTCCTGAAATAATTAAAAGTTAACTATTATTTTAGGTTTCAACAATTGATATTTAGAAGCTATTCGAACCTCTTATCTGTTGTTTTAAGACTTTTTGAGCAAGGAAAAGAATTATGTGTTTGGTTAAATATATGGAATGTATAGATATGGTCATTCCAGTGTTAACATTAACTGGTGGAACACTGTTGGTCCTAAGGGAATAAACATTGACCTTGTTTTCTCTGTGTTCTAATCTCAGGTGTGTTTATCACTGACAAGACATGTATATCAGAATGTTCGTGTATATTTTGACTAACTATTGTAGGTCTTTTAAATGCATTATAAAGCATGTCTTGATTTGTGGCTTTACCATTTTTCAACTGTTAATATATTAAGTTTGTGCTTGAATTGAATTAGCTAATTGAACTAATTTTGTTTGAGAACGATTTTAACTATTTTGTTCCTTATCTTTCATCTGCAGGTTTTAATACATCCTAATGGAAAAGAAAGGAAAATAAAAAGACATTTAAACTTTTAATTTGTATTTTAAAGTAGCACCTAACAAATAGTTACCATATCTTGTTGAGAATAAACCACACTTGTTCATAAAGCTAGATTTATTTTTGTAGTATTGCTTTTAATTCAATGACAAATGAAAATCATAGACTGAAGAGATGTTTGTCATTTTTTAACAGTAGAAGCAATCAGTATAAATAATCTTAGAAATAATTCTTGTAGTTGAATTTAAAGTTATGAACAAAAGTATATACATTGTCTGAGAAATAATTGTTGCTATTACTTCTGTGAATATCTTACTAAAGATCAGGTTTAACTTAGCTTTCTACCAGATTTTCATTTTCTTTTTGACAAATTTATAAGTAAAATTCAAAGTGCCAGCGTAAGTTGGTATTCACCATGGATTGCTTGCTTATAAATGGAGATTCTGAACTGAGGGTCTTTTGTCTTTTTCTTCTTCTCTCCCTTTTTAGAGCAGAAGGAGAAACGTGTGTGGAGTTTAAAGCCATGCTGATTGCCGTGGGCATCCACTTGCTCCTGTTGATGTTTGAAGTTCTGGTCTGTGACAGGATCGAGAGAGGGAGCCATTTCTGGCTTCTGGTCTTCATGCCACTGTTCTTTGTTTCTCCAGTGTCTGTTGCAGCTTGTGTCTGGGGCTTTCGACATGATAGGTCACTAGAGGTAAGAGTTAATATATTTAAGAATGTTTTCAAAACAGTCGTTTGAATGTCAGCGTCTTGCCCTTTGTTAGGAAGAGATTGATTGTTAACTCTAGATCATGCCATATGTGGCAACAAAATACAATGGAAATAATTGTTGCCTTTCTTGACACCAAAGTGTAGCTGTCCTCTGCAAGGCCATTAGCCTTCTCCCAACTTCCTGTTTTCCAATCCACTTGCATTACCAAGGCCTCTACAGAGATAGAGAACTCATAAGATAGATATAGATGTAAAACAATAGATTTTAGCTGAATCTAGTGGTGTAAACCTGTAATCCCAGTGACTCAGGAGGCTGAGGCAGGAGGATCACAAGTTCAAAGCCAACTTTAGCAACTTAGTAAGACTCTCAGCAACTTAGCAAAATCCTGTCTCAAAATGTCAAGAAAAAGGATTGGATTTAGCTCCATGGTAAAGCACCCCCGGGTTCAGTCACCAGTAACAACAACAAAAAAAGATAAATTTGAAGGACCTGGCATATACACAATTGTGGGATTGGCAAGTCTGAAATGTCTAGAGACTTGATAGGAGATGAGACTGCAGTCCTGAGGCAGAATTTCTCTCTGGAAAACCTCAGCGTTGCACTTAAAACATTCAGCAGTTTGGATGAGGCCCACCCACATTACTAAGTGCAATCACCTATATTTGAAATCAATACCTTCACAGCAACACCCAGTTTAAAGTTGGATTAAATAACTGGATACTAGTTGGGCACAGTGGCACACGCCTATGATCCCAGCAGCTCAGGAGGCTGAGGCAGGAGGATTGCAAGTTCAAAACAGCCTTAGCAATTTAGTGAGACCCTAAGCAATTTAGCAAAACCCATCTCTAAATAAAATATTAAACATGCCTGGGGATGTGGCTTAGGGGTTAAGCACCCCTAGATTCAGTCCCTGGTACCAAAAATAAAATTACTGAGTACTATAGCCCAGCCAAGTTGATTCATAAAGCTAAAAATCACACTCCAAATCCCAGGCCCTGTACACATAAGCTGAGGGCCCAAAGCTGTGAGCTAATGTGTTGAAGAGATACTGGAGACAGTGCAAGAGGCCACCTTATCCACGGTTTCACTTTGCTTGATTTCAGTTACCTGTGATTAGCCAATGTCCAAAAATCTAATAGACTACAGTAACATTTTAATAATATAGTTCATTACTTTTATTACAATATATTGTTAGAATTGTTCTATTATTAGTTTTTTATTAATCTTTTGCTATGCCTAATATATAGAGTAAACTTTATCATAGGTATGTATATATTGGGGAAAAAAACAGAGTATGTCATTTTGGCACTATCTGTGGTCTCAGGCATCCTCTGGGAGTCTTGGATCATAACCCTGTGAATAAGGGAGAAAAACTTTAGGTGCCTTGTGGAAGAGAATTATAGGAAGGAGACTGATATTGGTTTGGAAGGGAACATAGGAGCTGTAGGGTAAGCCTTAGCTTTAGGTGTACTTTTACCCCAGGTGTAGGTTTGAGAGGAAATTGCTGAGAGAGAGAGAGAGAGAGAGAGAGAGAGAGAGAGAGGTGCTGATGGAACAAGGCACTGTGAGATCCAGAGGGAACAGAATTAAGAAAACCAGGAAGGGCTTGGCCTTGAAAGGGGTGATCTTCCCCTCTAGAACTGGCAGAAATCTTAGCATTGGATGTGGCTGATGGGTAGATGTGGACTATGAAAGTAGGTACTTCTCTCAGCCTACCCTCACCACCCCTGCAGTTCCCTAATCGTTTGACAAGTCAGCTACTTCTCTTCTGCACTGCTTCTCTCTAGCTGATTGCTGGGGACTGCTAAAGAAAGTCACCTGACTCATAGACTAAGTCACCATCTTGAGCCAGACCATGCATTAACAGAGCCATAGCACTCAGGCCCCCAAAGGGTAAAGATTGGTTTTGGGATAAAGGTGGGGAAGGTCTTACTTCTCACCCATGGCCTGCTTGGGAGGGAATAAGTAACCCTTGATGGTGTGGGCCTCCTGGAAATAAGTGTCTGAAGAAGAGTATTAAGAAATAATGCAAAAGACACAGAAAATATTTTTTAAAGTAAGTGCTTGGTGGGTGGAAAAGACCTGATGGGTCTGATCTTAATAAATGGGAAAAGCCCACAAATGCTTTGTTTGTAGTGAAACACACCAAAGGAACTTATTGTGAGAAGGGGTTCTTCAAGGTAAACAAGAAGTAAGAGGCTGTGGGAAGTTGGCCTGGTTGGGGCCTTATCACTTGCACAGTAATTCTTCCTCCTCCAGGCAGCTGGTGCCTCAAGGCTATTTAGGCTGCACTGGTATCTCTTTTACCCAAGGCTAGCAGGCATATAAATTCAAGGCCATGAACTCATGAATTCCATGCCGGGAATGAGCCCCATTAACACCCATTAACACCTGCACTTGCAAATGGGTGTATCTTTCTACACCTTTGCATGGGAAGATTCCAAGATGCTGCAGTCAAGCTGTCCAAGGCTATGGAGTTCAAAGCAATAATTTGTCACTCCCAACACTTACTCTTTCTATGAATAAAGTGCAGGCATGCATGCAGTACATTACCTACCAAATAACTGGTATTAAAATTTCATGAGGGGTACAATTAGAAAACAAATTTATAATGTGGCTTCTTGGAATGCAGTAATTAAAGTGAAGTTGAGCAGCATTGAACAGACCCTCATGGTATCTGTGCAGCCTGGTAATATCTGTATGTGTATCGTATTCCAGGGCCATTCACAAACACTCTGCCCATCTGAAAGACCAGTCTGTTTTCTTCCTTCCCTCTTTGTGGACATATCCGTTCAGTACTCTGGATCTTAGCCAAACTTACACCAACTTTGCTCTCTGTCATCTGAAAAAGAAAAGAAAGCAGCTAGAGCAAGCCCCTCTGAGGCCTGGGTTCCACTCTCATGCTTTCTCCTTCCTGTTCACAGGCGAGCTTCTTGAAATCTGCTATTCTATCCTTAGTGCTCTGTTACTTTCTCCTGATCTCTGCTCAGCCCTGTTTTCAGGGAACTGGCATGAGTGCCCAAGGCCAAGTTCCAGTGGGCATCGGGTAGTCCTCGTCTTTTTCGTCCTGGGCTTCCAACACTGCAGAGTGTTTCTTGACTGGCATTTCCCTGGCTTCTGATCCTTGGTCCCTCTGGCTGCCTCTGGCTTGAATTCCTTTGCTGAGTTCTTCCTCCCCCTACTCCTTATGAATTGCTATTTCTTAACATTTCTCTTTCTCCTCACTATTTTTACTTAATTGGAATGATCTTCTTGACATGCCTGCTTTTGCTAACCCTCAGGAAGCTATTGCCACCTAAATTCCTATTTCAGAACTCACTTTTCTGCATCAGCTCAAGATTTCCTCCCTCTTGGACTCCAGAGTAGCTCATATGTGACTAGAGCATAAAGATGGAAGTCCACACTTCTGGGGGAAAGGAAACCTGCACACAGGTGTGGGGCTAAACAAGCTACACCCTCATCACTCAAGGCATGCTCCAGGCACCTTAGCGTACTCAAGGGGCACCAAGGATAATGGACACTTTGAAGGAAACACCGATCCTTGACATCTGTTGGGATACCACACAAACCACTAGCTCAGTTTTATTTGTATTATTAGTTCACACCCATTCCTTTTGAATACTGTATCTTTAAAGAGCTGAGTTTTTGGAAGTTGCTATGATTAGAAGCTAGCACTAATGGGAAAATGCAGCAGAAGAATGGGTAATGAAAATGGAAGTGCCATATCTAATTCCAAGATTTGGGAAATTGTGCACCACCTAGCAGGCACAAAATCTCAGTAGGAATATGTTTTGTGTGCTTTTTAAAAATAATATAATTATATTTTTCTTTTGACTTAGGTGATTTATTTATTTTTCAAAGTGATTAGTATGGAAATACTAAATTTATACCTAATTTCCTAATTCAATGGAACTATTAGTTATTTCTTTTGGCCAAGAGATCTGTGAAAGAATTACAAAGTCACCAAATGTCCTATGGACTGAGAACTTTGGGGAATCTCTGGGCCAGGTCACAGATTTTTGTTCTATAGACAAAGACAAGGACTTTCTCCAAAAAGAAGAGCACCCCAGAGGCCATTTGAACAGAGGGTCATCCAGCTAGAGCTGTGAAAGTATTGCGGGGTTGATGACATTGGAGGACTAGTGAGGTAGTCCTGATCAGGATAAAGAGTGGAGGGCAGGCTCAAGAGAAGTTTAGATAGGAGAATGGACAGGTGCTGGTGACTGAATATGAGTGTGGGGGAAAAAACAGAGGGCACTTCCCAGGTTTGTGATTTGGGGAATCAGGATGCTATGGTGACTTACAGTTAAAGAAAGGAGAAGGACAGGGTTTAAAGTGCTGGGGGTAACAAGCTCAGTTGGGGATCAGCTTCATTCATAATGCCCCTAGGAAAGCCTAGTTCCTAGTGGCATCTGTTGCAGCTGGGTCTGATGCACAGCAGGAAGGCTAGCCTGGAGAACCGACCACTAGGCCGTAATACAAGCTGGGGAGTGACTGAAACTTCTCAATACCCAGAATGGAGTGAATGAAAAGGCTGAGTTTTAGGTTCTGAGTAGCATCAGAAAGAACCTAAGAAGAAAGGAGTGTCAGAGCACTTAGAGGTTGCCAAGACTATGTAGTGGAATCCTTGAAGTTCTGAAGGAGAGGTACAAAAAGAAAGGAATAGTCAGCCATAGCATATGTGAAGAGACATTTAGGAGGATGTGAGTGTAAGTGTTCTGCTGCCTCCTGGTATTGGTGACATTGATGAAGGAAGTTTCCTGATTGGGTGGTGATGTAGGCAGAGGCCAGATCACATGGTGGGGGGATTAGGATGGTAGTAAGGCAGTAGGGGCTCATATAACCATTTCTTTCTCACAAAGCTGGGCTCTAGTAGAAAAAGGAAGTAAGGCTGAGAGGGTTACTGAATCATGGGGGGTGGGATTATTTGGAGTTGGGGTTGCTTTTGCTTTTAATGGGAAATGTTTAACTTGTTTCTTGCTGGAAAGCATCAAAGACATAGTTAAGATAAATGATGCAGTAAAAAATCTATAATTAATGGCTTGATATGACAGGGTCTTCAAGGAGCTGAAAAGGAAGGTATGGGATGTAGGGTTGAGTCCTGGATATAAGAAAAACGAACTACAAGGGTGGTTATAAATAGAGATGATTGTAGATAGGGACAGGAAGGAAGCATGGGGAGTCCACTGTGGATTGCCTTTCTTTCTCACTATACCTAGAAACAAGATCATCATTGAGCCAGCAATGATCAGGCCTTTACTCAAAAAAGGCCAGGGCAAGCATTAAGCAGAGGGATGAGGTAGGAGCGCATTTCTCTTTGGTATAGCATTGCTGTGCTCTTCTCATGTGGAAAATCAGGAGTTTCCAATGTAATGCGATATAGTTTTACTGTATTACAGTTTGCATTGCCTTTTAGTGTGTTAACCAAATAACTGTAGTATTGAATGCAACTTATAGTTTAACTGATTCTTCTCTTCATTTGTAGTTAGAAATCCTGTGTTCTGTCAACATTCTCCAGTTTATATTCATTGCCTTAAGACTGGACAAGATCATCCACTGGCCCTGGCTTGTATGTAACTTTTTAAATCCTTAAATAAATGCTTTCATTATAAAAGTAATTCATGTTCATTGTAGGAAACTTGGAGAAGACAGACAAGTATAGGTAATAAACTAATAATCACCTATAATACTGTCACTAGGAGATAATATGATTAGTATTTTATATTCCCTTGTTTTATATAAAAATTATACTGCATGTAAAGTTTTATATCCTGATTTTTTATATAAATTCAGTTGATTCATTCTTCAGTTATATCTATCAGACTATCATTTATAAATAATTCTGTTGTTGCCAGTGTTTGCAGTTTTAAAATATGCTGCATTGGCAATATACATTTACATTTACATATATGTGTGTGTAAATATATATATATATACACACACATATATATATATATCATATATATATTCACATATATGTATTTAAGTTTTTAAAAGTTTTAATTGACATATAATATGCATATTTAGGGGTGCAGTGTGACATTCCAATAGTGTTTTCAATGGGTAATGATCAGATCAGTATATTTGGCATATCTGTTACCTTAGACAGTTATCATTTCTTTGTGTTGGGAACTGTCAGATTCCTCTACTAGCAGCATGAAATATTCAATCTATTTTTGTTAACCATAGTTATCTTACTATACTATAAACATTTATACTCCTGCATAATCTGAAGTATATAATTTGATGCATAAAAATTCTTGTTGGTATGTTTACTCTCTCCTTAGGAATTTCTCCAGAAACAGTATTACTGGGCTATGGGGTTGGAGATTTTTAAGATTCTTAAATACAAATATTATGCTGCCACCTTGCTTTGTCAAAAACCTGTACCAGTTTACACTCTTGCTAGGGGTGGGATCATAACTCAAGCTTCTATACTGTGTTTTCATTTAATGCATATCAGGTTAAAATTGACTGTGAATGAAGGTGTGCATGTGTAGATGGAGGGAAGGATACACAGGTAAATTGCAAGCCACAAATTAGAGAATGTAGTGTTGTTTCAACTAGTGAGTGCATAGAAAGAAGATTGGGAGCAAAGGCAGGAGTATGCCATGGCTTCCCTGCTGCTTGATTGTGCACTTTTGCATACAATACCAAATAAAACATATAGTTAAAAAAGAAAAGTATTCATTTCAGTACATGGAAGAAAATAAGGGAGCATGGACTCCAAAGTATAAGGAAATATGAGATTTACCTCTTTCACCCAAAGTCTTTGATAAAACGTAATGAAAAATGTTGCTTAGGCATCCATCCTACATCTTCAGGGTAATATAGCTAGAAAATGGTAATTTGATTGAAAACTGCTTCCAGCCAAGACAAAGCTCTTAGTATAAGGTACAATCAGGAAAAAAATAGATTTGGAATTTTGAATATATTTGCACAAGTGAACACAGGGATTTTAAACCCTCAATCCTGTATAGCTTCTAGTGCATGAAGCAGTCGGATTACATATCTCCCAAGTGAAAGCAAATGAGGCTATTAAGATCCCTGTCATGCCACCCATGAAAGGAAATCCAATAAATAAGTCATCACAGTTGTGCTTTAGAAGGAGAAAGACAAACTACATATAGTTTTTAGCAGAACTTACAATCAAGAACTTCAAGCTAATCAAGAAGAGGAAAAAATCATCTAACAATTAAAAATCATAGATCTAAAATTAAAATGTACACCTCTAGAACTATTAGAAGAAAAGATAGGACAAAAATTTTAGAGCCTACAATTAGGTGGAAAGTTTGTAGAAATGGTGCTGATAGGGCTGGGGCTATGGCTCAGCAGTAGTGCACTTGCCTGGTATGTGTGAGACTGGATTTGATTCTCAGCACCACATATAAATAAATAAATAAAATAAAGGTCTATCAACAATTAAAAAAAAATAAAAGAAATGGCGCCAAAATGTGGTTCACAAAACAAAGAAAGAGAAACTCAGAATTCCTAAAATTAAAATGAAATGAAAGACAAGTCACAGACTGGGAGACACATTTTTTAACTATCAAAACTTTTTCTTGCATTCAAAACATAGGAAGATTACTAAAAAAAAAAAAAAAAAAAAAAACCCTCAACAATGAGAAAACAAACACCTGATTTAAAAATTGACAAAATTGTGAATTGAACAGATAATTTACAAAGAAGATATATACATGATTACTACGCAAAACCATGGTGAGGTCCTTCTACACGTTAATCACAGTGATGAAAAAAAAAATCTGGCAATAGCAAGTGCTGGAGATACTGCAAAGAAAGGGGCATATTCTTGCATTACTGCCAGGAAAGCAAGACTGTTTAGGCACTCTGAAAAGTAGTTTGGCAATTTTTATATAGTTAAACATGTACTTACCATGTGATCTAGCACTACAAATATAAAGCCACACAAAAACACAGATATAAAGCCTTATAGTGGCACTGATGGTGATACAAGGAGTTAGAAACTAACTTCAGCAAGTAGTGTGATAAACTGGTCATCCATATAGTGGAATGTCATTAACAATGAAAGGGAACAACCTGTGGCTATATGAAGAGCTTAAATGAATTCCAAAGACATTATGCTGATTGGGAGAAGCTAGTCTCAAGTACTTGGTATATAATCCCATCATACAACATTCTCATTTAGAAAAACAGATCACTAACAGATTAGGGTTCTGATGGGGTGATAAAGTAACAATGAAGGAGCAGCATAAGGAAGTTTTATAGGGTGACAGTACTATTATATGTGCTACCTACAGCTATACATATGTGCACTTGTTAGAACTCTTTTAAGTCTATGCCCCAAACCAATCAGCTCTATTGTATGATCCCTAAGGAAAGAAAGGAACAAGGGAAGAGTAGCCTGAGGGGTCAGGGTAGGAGGGTGGGGAGATGTCAAGGGAGGCTGGCCAGGCTATGCCCCCAGGGCTTCTCCTGTGGGCTCAAGTGTGGGTAAGGCAATGTCATTCTGCTGGGACCAATACATACAGACACAGAGCATGCCTGGCATGGTGGCAAGGTTGGAGTAGCGCGATGCAGCCAGCGTGAATCTGCCAAGGTCACTAACTTGGAGGGGGTATAGGATCTCTAGAAGCCTAGGCGGCTAAAGGTGCTGGAGGACGTGGTCCCAAAGGTGTCCTCAAGTTCTTCCAGCAGGTTGTAGATATTTGGTGTGGTGAGAGTGTGTGAGGTGTGCGCACAGGGGCCCAGGCAACCCTGGTCCCTGCAGTACCTGCGATGCCAGCAGAGGCAGGCGGGGCCAGACTGCATGTGTGAGAGAGGGGAAGTGGGGGTGAGTGGGAAGCGGGGACTGGGGCGCTGAGCACAGGAGTCCTGAGTGAGGGAGTGCGGACTCTGAGTGAAGACTCTAGGAACCCAGAGGCCAAGGCCCAGAAGCAACACCTTTCCCCAAAGAAGAGGCGCCTGGGACATAGCGTTTCCTGCAGCAGGCCCCGTGGTGAACATGCTGCAGGTTTCTTTCCCATGCTGCCCTCACAGCAGTGCTGGGCAATGGGACTGTCCTCAGTCAGGCTTGCACTGTCTTAACTGAGAGACCAGCAGGGTGGTGACAGTGGCACCCACTGGAGGTTGGGCAGAAGCTCTAAAGACATCTGCTGTCTGCTTCTCCCCGCAGGTGGTGTGTGTCCCCCTGTGGATCCTCATGTCCTTTCTGTGCCTCGTGGTCCTCTATTACATCGTGTGGTCGGTCTTGTTCCTGCGCTCCATGGATGTGATTGCAGAACAGCGCAGGACGCACATCACCATGGCACTGAGCTGGATGACCATCGTCGTGCCTCTCCTTACTTTCGAGGTAAGCACCTGGGAAATCTGTCCGGCCCGCAAGCCCACCCTCCCCCATGACGACATCCTGCCTACCTGGAAAGGCAGCCCGCCAGCCCTCGACATGGTGGTGTGCCCCGTGGAGGTCTGCAGAGAAGGGCAGGGACATGGGCAAGTCCTCTCTTTCTCCTAGGCACGGGGCGGAGAGCAGTGCACCTCTCCAGCCACCATGCATCTGGAGGCGTGCACCTTCTGCTTCTAGGAAGGGAGAGTTTGAAGTCATCACTATGTATTGGAGTCCCGTAGAGAATTCTACAGTGGACACAGTTGGCTTCTTACAACCAACACCAGGAATGTTTCCCATGAAACCCCTGGTGGTGACAGTTTTCCAAGTGGGTGGACTTTTGCTTGGTCCTGAACAAGCAGGCCAGCGGGCGGGCACCTGGTTGCTCCCCACGGGAAGCATGCTTTTCTGCCCTTGCCAGGTGACTCTCCCTCTTCCGAGACCTAATAAGGGAGGAGGTGTGTAGTGGGGCAGCTTCAGACTTTGTTCCTTTCCAAGTGACACATTGACAGGACCCTGACTGTGTCTCTTCTCTAGATCTTGCTGGTTCATAAACTGGACGGCCACAATGCTTTCTCTTGCATTCCAATATTTGTGCCCCTGTGGCTGTCGTTGATCACACTGATGGCAACCACATTCGGACAGAAGGGCGGAAACCACTGTACGTACTCTGTGCCTGAGAAGCACTGGGGAGGGGTGTGTGTGTGTGTGTGTGTGTGTGTGTGTGAGAGAGAGAGAGAGAGAGAGAGAGAGACAGAGAGAGAGAGAGAGAGAGAGAGAGAGAGAGAGAGAGAGAAGGGGGAGGGGCTCTGCTCTATGGAAGGATGAGTCAGAGGGCTCTGATTTAGGAATAGCCATGGGGACTCTAGGGCTGAAGAAGGTCAGGCACCTCCCAAGGCAAGGCCAGCTGTCACCCTTGCTTTGTACTGGCCTGCACCCCAGCTCTCCTCCAGGCCGTGCATGCCTTGATTACAGGCAGGACCATATAAGGCAGGCTGGCTCTCCGAGCTCCTGTGCCCTCCTCTGCAACCCAGGTCTCGTGAGGCTAGATGAAAAGTCCTCGTCTGCCCAGAGAACCTGGGGAATCCTCCCAGGTCTCTTTTTGTGCCTCCCTTCCCCAGTGTCAGTCTGGACATCACAGATTCTGCTCAGTTGTACGTGGCCAGAACACTCTGCATCTCTTCCTGCATGCTGACACATGGATTCAAAATCATGTTTGCAGAGGGTCCTACCTCACAAGGCAGTGAGCACCAGTGCATGGACCCCAGAGCACTGCCCTTGCGGAAGCTCGGGGCACTGCCAAGAGCAGCCCAAGCTGCTGCTTTGCTGCTCTTGCCCTGGGAGAGCCAGCACTGAGCCAAGTCTCCTGAGATGCAGAGAGGGAGAGCTGACCTCAGGGAAGTGACTTTGAGGAGGGCCCATGAGCGGTAGTTCATGTGCTCTAGTGCCCAACCGAATCCCTGGAGGGCCAGCTCAAGTGGTGTTCCTGGCCCAACCCTAGCCCAGCCCACCCCAACGCTTCTGAATCAGGAAGGCTAACCCCTGAGCCGCAGAATCACATCCTAAGAGCACCCCAGGAATGCCCTTGCCGAGAATTTGGATCCTCACTTTGAGAACCTTGGAGCTGGAGGGATTAATTCTTCCTCCACTGGCCCTGCAGAGCCTGGTCGGCCATCATCTCCGAGGAAGCTTGGGAAGCATTACATAGTGAGGGTAAAGCTTCCTGTTGAGTAAAGAGAACAAGAAGGAAATCCACGGAGACTAGCATTTGAAAAGGAAAATTCTTCTTTTTCAGGGTGGTTTGGTATTCGCAAAGATTTCTGCCAGTTTCTGCTTGAAGTCTTCCCATTTTTGAGAGAGTATGGAAACATTTCCTATGATCTCCACCATGAAGACAACGAAGAAACTGATGAAATCCCAGCTCCAGAGCCTCCTAAAATCGCCCCTATGTTTCGCAAGAAGGCCAGGGTGGTTATTACACAGAGCCCTGGAAAATACGTCCTGCCCCCT
Source organism: Marmota monax (assembly GCF_021218885.2). Lineage (NCBI taxonomy): Eukaryota > Metazoa > Chordata > Mammalia > Rodentia > Sciuridae > Marmota > Marmota monax. The sequence goes on from NW_026694093.1 coordinate 95,454, forward strand.
CCCAAGTTAAATATCGAAATGCCAGACTAAAGGACACCGGCAGGGCCAGAGCATGAGTGGACTGGGACGCACGCTCTCTCCCTCCCTCTGCCTCTCCTTCACCCTCCTTCCCCGAGACCCCGAGTGGAGCTGGGCCTCTAGGGATGTCCATCTCATGCCTCGTTTGCATTCAGTGCCAATCAGCTGCTCACCACGTCGGGATACAGAGGTGGCGGGGAGGGTTGGGGGTGTCTGTGGATATGATGCCAGGGGCCGCGAAGGAGAGAGAAGAACCGAATTCCATGAGAGCGGGTGTCTTAAGGCACCTTCTCTTGCCCATGGTACCACCTGGGAATGGCTGCTCCTGAGACCTGCAGGGGGAGATTCTGTCTACAGGACAGCTTCACAGGGCTGAAATTCCTGTGGCAAGTGTTGGTGGAAGTGGTTTCCTACAGGGCCGCCTCCCTGGACAGCTCCGAGCTGTCCCGCTGCAGGTCGGCAGTGGGGACTGTAACTGGGTCTGAGTGTACCTGGTGTTTCCGCACAGCCCCGCCGCCATGCTTAGCCCTGTCCCTGCAGTGGAGGGCTTTCCCTTTGGGCGTGCTGACAGTGGTTTCCACGGCCGCCTCCGTGAGCCCTTCCCAGTGGAGTGACTCCATGCCTGTACAGTATTTATACGGATATTTTAGCATTGTAATGTACAGTGTCAAATCCTAGTTCTGTACAGCGTACTCTGTTAAAAGTATTTTTTTACAAGCTTGTGCCCGAGACGGACGTGTTCTGCTGCAGAAGTTGGAGTCGGTGCCAGCCCTGCCCCACCTCAGAGTTGTGCCGGGCCTTCACAGGACATCACCACTTACACCTGGAATTCTGTCACGTGCATAGCCCTGCTCCTGCCAGCAGAGCCACAGCAAGCAGGAAATGACCTGTGTGTTTCCTCACGTTGGGGAAATCAGGCTGGGAATAACCTAGAAAGCAGTGCTCGGGCCAGGACACGAGGGAAGGTTGCCAGGAGCAGACACATTCACAGATTCCCATGGGGGCTGGGGTCTGTAGCATTCTGCCTGCCGGCAAGGAGAGCACCTTACACCTGGCCAGTGCTGTCACCTGTGAGCACAGTTTCTCTCTCCTCTGCTGTGACAGCCCAGAACACGTCCAGTCCTGCCAGTGGAGTAACGTCCAGTCCTGCCAGTGGAGTAGCCTTCTGCCGAGAATCAAATAGGTCCTTCGTGCAGGTGGGTGGAGAGGACCATTGACGAGCCCGCTCAAGAGGCAAGTGCAGGTTTTCATGTGGGCAACTGCTAAATGGCCTCAAGCAGGCCTAATGGAAGTCCATCACGTCCCTGACTCTGCCGCTGGCGCTGGCCTGTTGCCAGTCTGCTATGTTTCAGAGGAAAGGGGGGAATGGTGTACCTTTCCTGCTTGGTGTGTAAAAAATGTAGTTATGTCCACTATTTTTGCTCCCTGTAGTTGCTCAATAAACCAGTTCCTTGTTTTACATACTCACCGAGTACACCTTGTTTTGTAGACAGCCGGGGAACGGGAATTGCGCTTAGCCAGTGGCAAAGGCAGCCGAGACTGGCAGGGGTGTGGGAATGTCCTTTATAAGGAGTCTCTCCATGAGGGACAGTGCCAGGGGTGTGCAGAGGGAAAGAGGGAGTGGTCAAGATTCTGTGGTTGTCTCGGTGATGCCACACTGCCGTTGTTAGATCTCAGGAGGTTTTGCTCAGTGTCCCTGGGCTGGCTGGCACTGTACACGTGGAATTGCCTTTGTAGTGGCCCTGGGGTACTCACTTTGATCGTGTGGGTAGCAGAGAGTTGCTTACCTCCCAGATGCTCTGTGTTTCCCTCTCGCCCGAGCTGCCCCTCCAGTTCAGTGACAACTTAACTCGGGTGGCCTTTCAGAAAAGGAAAGCCACAGTTGCTGCTGGTTGAAGGCTTTCCCACAGGCAGCACAGGGCACACATGAATCCTTCCTTCTTGAGCACATTGGATTTCAGACTCGCTGTGCAGAGGAATGCCTTATTAATTAACGTCGGAGGCTGTGACTCAACTGCCAGGTGCCGTGCTGCTCCTGTGTGCCCCTCGAATCCCCGACCCTGGGAGGCAGATGCCAAAACTCTTCTCCCTGTGAGGAAATGGAGGCCAGGAGAGGTCAGTTAATGTGTCCAAGCACACAGGTAGGAAATCCTGGGTAAAGATGGTGACATGGGCTGTCTGCTTGCACATCCCAGACCCTTGCCCACTGTGCCCTGAACCTCAGGCCCTGGCGTCCAGAGGTCCCAGGCGTGGAGAACTTATTGGTTCCTGGAAATGCCTGGAAGACCATGGAGTGCCATGCCCACAGTGGAGTGGGGACAGTCTGTGGGAGGTGGCCTTGCATGTGTGGCCAATGTGATTTGGAGGTAGCTTCAGATGGGACGTTTCCCTCTGGACCGTCCGGTGCTACACTGCACAAGAATGACTGCAGAGATCTAACGCTGGGCATAAACCAACACTTGTCCATATGGATGTGTTTCTTGGTCAGGGTTAATAAGACCTGTATGTCAAGCGAAATGGCAGATGACCTCTACCACGCGGCCTGCGCAATGGTTTCATTAATGAGGTTCTAGGCATAAAGTTAGTTAGAAGAGATCGAAATAAAACACACAGACTCAGTTACCTTATTTCTATTGCCAGGTCCGAGGCGGCTCCCCTCTCTGGCTCCGACCTCTAACCGCCCAGCAGGGCAGCAAGGATTACTCAGGGCTAGCAGGAGAGAGAGAGAGTGAACACGCCAGGGAGTAGCCTTTTATTGGGGAACAAGAAATTCAGGGGAGAATTCCATCCCATGAAGGTTGAGGGGGGACTGCACTCCAAGGTCAGGGTCAGTGATTGGGCCCCCGGGGTCAGTGGTCAGTCACACCCCCACACGGACGGGTTCTCTCATCAGGAAAGGGCCGGGAAAATTCCGACACAGCCAGAACGCCTCAGACCCTTAACGGGAGTCGCCCAGTCACGTGTCAGGATGGCTTCCCACAATGACCTGGCCCACCATGACTGCAAAGACCCACACGGTCTGTGTGGTGGGGCACGGGTACAGACTGAGGAGAGGCAGGGAGCAGGACACCTACACCCCTGTGGGCTGTGACATTAACAGGTCATCCGTGTGCTCAAGTGGCGACCTGCCTGCCATTTGTCTCCTCCCGACCAACATGTTACGTGACTATGTTAACAGGGTCTCTGTGGAGGATGTCACTGGCCCCTGTGGCTGGGAGTGTCAAAGGATGGCGGGGCCGCAGCTGGAAACATGGGAGACATCCTAGAATCGGCTGTGCATCAGGAACATCGATTCTCTCGAGGAACGTGTGTGTGGCCAGTAGGTTGGGAAGGAGCACCCCACCTTGTTAGTCCTTCCTGGACCCTGTTGGCCAAAGGAGCTGGAGGAAATGGGGGCCGTCCATGGCTCATCCTTAAGGTTTGGCAGGTTACCTTGAACACTAATGGGCACTGCTGAGATCTTTCCTGTGGAGATGCCTTTGTGTGGACCAGAGTGTCCGTGGCTGGTGGTCTGCTTGGGCTGTTTATGAGAACACTGGCCAGGCAGGTTGTGATGTCACCTCCAAGGAACCCGAGACCCCTTTTGATGTCCTGGGGTGGCGTTAAGATCAAATCGAACCAAGGACAAGCCGTCAGTGAGTATGGCTAGGTGTGAGGTTCAGGATCCGAGAGGCCAGGGTTCTGGCCCAGGCCCAGGAGTGTGCCTTTTCCTCAAGTGCCTATAGCGGCTGCGGCGCCTGCTACCACTGTGGCCATGCTCCCTCCTCTCTGCATTTCACCATGCTGCTGTCCCAACTGCTACTGTGTCTCAGAATACATGCCAGGCACCAGCAGTGGTCTGATGTATCCCCCCTGGTGGACCACCAGAGGTGAAAGCAAGCATTGAGTCAGAACACATGCTGGACAACAAAAAGCACCAGAAACCCACGAGAGATCTGCGTGCACAAAAGTGCCCAAGGTATCTGTCATGTCTTTCTTCTCAGTTTTCGCAACACCCTGGGCTATCTTTGGCTCTCAGGGTAAATAAAGACTTTAGCACCATGAGGCCCTGGAGTAACGCAGGGACCAAGACAAAACTCCAGTGGATTAGGGTTCAATTCAGTTCCCCAGAGAGGAGAAAACCAGAGAGGGCAGAGTAGAATCAACAGGAAGCGCACTTGGGGATAGCATGGCACTGGAAGAGCCAAGGTTGCAGCGGAAATTCATGGGCCGCAGCAAACTGCGTGCAGATTCCAAGAGTGAGGTCAGGCAATGGACGTTCCGCGAGGTGACAAAGACGAGGATGATGCGTGGAAACTAGACATGACAATGTCTCTCCACAGTGACCAGTACCAAAGGAATTGTTGTCTTGTGGTTTGGGCAGATGTCCTTGCACGAGTGCATTTTGTAGGAGGTTGTGGTCACCATTGAGCCAGCACCAGGTTCTGGGAGTCTTTGGTGATGGTTAGTCTCTGGCCATGGTGAGTAAGAACCCTTCCTGCATTCACTCCCACCTTGGTGTGGGTGGACACGGGTGACTGACTCCATTTTGCTTATGACAACTTTCCCACTTTAAATACTTGGCAAGTGTGAAAACGTGGCATTGCGGCCCAACATTCACACTGACACTGGGTTCCTGGTCGTGCTGACACGGTTGCCTTGGCGGTGGTGTGCTTTGTTTAATGGGATCTTCTTCAAATAGGTGGGAGGAGGTCAAGCCTCCCTTTGAGTTGGTCTGAACTGCACCCTTATCATTACAGTGAAGGTGCGAGACTCCCGGGGAGTCCTGCAGGTTTTGATTAGAGGGAGCCCACTCCGGTCTGCCCTACAGGATTTATGTTTGGCTTTATGCCAGCTGCTGGATCTGGTGACATTTCTTTCTTTTCAGTCATCGCACAGATGTGTTACAATGTCACATTTCCACTTGGGAGGAATCTTCTGTTCACCTGGGGGCTTTCAAACGGAAAACACATGCTGTGCTCAGGGAGTCTATTCCAGATGTGATTTCCCTTAATGATCACAGGCAAAAAGCACACACACACACACACACACGTTCTTACCCTAGAGAACCTTGGGTTAGGACATCAAAATGCTGTGAACTCAAGTGTGGGGAGAGCCTGAACACCAACACCCCAGAAGCCAGTGGTTTCCCTGTCCTTTGCTTTGAACTCCACAGCATGCAAGAGAGGCCAGTGAGAGGTGGGAAGAGCAGCTAAGAGAAAGGCAAAATGGGGATGGAGGAGACCAGGCATTGTAGCCCCCAGCCTGGCCATCTCCAGCCACTCCCTTATCATCTGGCACTCATGGGCACATTGCTGCCAGTCACGTGTCTAGGAGGCACTCCTCTGTGAACTCCTTAACTTTCACCAGGTCCACTTTCCCCATCTCCACCCACACTATATACATGCCCACTGATCTTGATCTCGTGGGGAGGTGGGCACTTAAACGCCTCTTCCTAAATCTCGTGGGCCCCTTGCTTATGGACAATCTATATAGAAACATGGCAGATTCCAGGACTGCTGCTGGAATCCGTCGAAGGCCCCAGACAGACCCCATGAGAAGAGAGAGCCAGCCTCAAATATCAACCATGCCGTCCATGGGAGGGAGGCCCTGGGCTCCCAAGAATGCAATCTGCTTCCCCTCCCGACTGCTCCTTTCCCCACCCTGCCCCTAGACACTGTTCATGACGACTCCACTTTCCAGGTAGACTCGAGAGGCAAAGGTGAGGATGAAATGGGGGGGAAACGCCACAGTGCAGATAACCGTGAGGACAGAATCAGAGCCCCTCAGGGGAACTTTTTCAGAGCAGTACTTAGGCTCTTGATGGTAAAGAGCTCAAGCTGTGCAACCTGGGAAAGCAACAGTTCTCCTGATGCAGGTCGGACGTGGGTAGCAGAGTCATTTGAGTTTCTGAGTTCTGAACTGCATTTCTTCACGTTAGGTCCATAGTCTCTTCTCTTATTTCTACAGTAAAATGCAACCTTATGTTTAGAAAAAAAAAAAAAAAAGTGGATGATTTTGACCCAGCCTGCTTCACCTGTACTGTGACTGAGTTTCTGCTCTGTGACGGTGAGTATGTTCCCTGTACAGGAAGGAAAACCAATGTGGGCTGCTGAGGACCTTCCTGAAGAAAGGCCCTGCAAAGAACCAAATCCCTCTCGACTGACTGGCAGGCCGGGCTGACTATAGGCCAAGCCTGAAACTTTTCCAAACACTCCACTCTGCCCCCAACAAAGTCAGGTTCTCTGGGCTGAGGACAAGGTGCAGAGACTGGCCCCAGGTTCACAGAATTTAGGCTGGGAATTTAGGCCAGGCAAGGGCAGGCCACACAGTGCCAGGCAGACCTCATGCAGACCAGGTCCCGGACTGAGCTGCCGAGAGGGGCCCTGTGTAAAGCTTGGGGAATGCACCCCTTCAGCCACCCAGGTCTGAGCTGCTGTCCTGGAGCACCACAGCATCTCAAGCACCACTGGCTTCCCTGACGCCCCTGAGTTCCTCAAGGGGAGCTCAGGACCAGACCATCCCAGAAAGAGGCTGTCAGAAGCATCCCTGGGACCTGAATCAGACTCATTGCTAGCTGCACAGGCACCCCTGGGTGCAGGCCCCCTGCATGCTCATTAACACCTTCAACACCTTCCCCAGGTGAACAGGTGGAACGAACTGGGACTGCACAGTTACACAGTCGCTCACCCTCACTTGTCCGTGAGTCCATCTCAAGGATTATGCTGAAAAAGGGACAGCCAGGAAAGGAAAATGGGCTCCTCAGACCACTTCAGGTGGGGAGCGCTTGTGGGGCCATGGCCTTTCCATTTCCTAACTGCAGTTTTGCTCAGAGACCGGAGCAATCCCGGCAAGGCCCGCTGTTGTCAGTAGCTGAAGCTCATGCCCACTGCATGCCAGGCCCCCAGCTCTCATCCACCCTACCCACCAGGTTCCTAAATACTAGTGACTCCTCCTTCCTGCTCACGGGTGCGAGGTGCATAGGTGAGGCTTCAGTAAATCAGGGTGTCAGGATGGCACCATCTAACCTTAGGACAGAGGTCACAGGCACTCAGACACTATGCAGACCACTGGGGCTAATGTGGGTTCTGAAACCATCTACATGTGCTCATGGTGACAGCAACCCCTCCTTCCACCTGCAGGAGGGAGGGCTCTGTGCAGTCCTTCCCTCTGCTGGCTTACATTCCCAGGCCACTAGAGGAAGGGGAAGTTGGAGGGAAAGTGGAAGTACTGGGGAATGAAGTCGAGAAAATTATGTTAGTGGCATGTAGGAATATGTCAGAAAGAACCCCGCTCTTAAGTATAATTATAATGCACTAATAAAAACATAACCAAACAGGAGTGAATTAAATAGTGCAATACGCCATAGTCATTGAGGGCTACAGGAGAATGGGAAATTCCCAATTTTACTTAAGTTCTTTATAATTTTGTGCCTTATCTGTAGTTGCCAAAATGACAGTCAATTATGGGCTACTGCCTTGTGCTTCCAAAATCAACCCTGAAAAACCGTGTGTGTGTGTGTGTGTGTGTGTGTGTGTGTATGGAGAAAGATAGATAGATATTGAGAAAACATTTAAGAAATAAACATGTGAAAGCCCTGGAGGAGACTGAAGAATGTGTGTGTTTGGAGATGGGCTTGCAGCAGGGAGGTTGCTGAGGGCCTGTGATCTGCATAGGTGGCATATGACAGGATGAGGGGGAGAACAGTTTCCAAGCTGCTGCTGCAAGTTCCCTGCACAAACTGAGGCAGTACATCACACCACAGGTGCCAGGAACCCAGGGATAGCAGGAGAATGGAGACTGGCCAGGCACAGTGAAACATGCCTGCAATCCCAGCGGTTTGGGAGGCTAAGGCAGGAGAACCATGAGTCCAAAGCCAGCTTCAGCAATTTAGTGAGGCCCTAAGTAACTTAGTGAGGCCCTGTTTCAAAATATAAAAAAAATGGCTGGGTATGTTGCTCAGTGTGGTTAAATGCCCCTGGGTTCAATCCCTTGCGCGCGCCCTGGAATTCTGTCCCCCATACCCCCATGCCATACAGTCCAGAGGACTTCCCAGGATAGTTTGGACATCCTCCCTCTGTGGTAGGGCCTCCTCAGTCCACCCTCAGCTGTCACTTCGACCCTAATAGAACCTGGTCCCTGTCTACTTGGTTTTCCACTTATTGAGAGAAGGGTACTCAAATCTCTGTGAGTGTGGACTCGTAGTTATATTTCTCCTTGTAGTTATTACATTTTTTGTCTCATGTACTTTGAAGCTTTGTGATTAGTGACATTAAATCAAGAATTTTTATTATTTTTTAATTGATAGTTTTAATATGAAATGACTTCTTTATCTTTAATCCTTTTCCTTCCTCTGAAATCTATCTTGTCTCATATAGCCACTGTGGCCCGTGGCAAACTCTAGCATCCCATCCCTTGCATTCAGGGACAAAATCTCGACTGTGAGCTCCTCAAACCAAGGGAAGTAACCAGACTTCAAGGTGTGTCTTAAACACAGAGTGCTTTCAGGTGCGACAGACCTGAACTAGGTGCCGGTGGCCAACAAAAGAGATTGGACCATTGCAGGGGGTGTCTGTGGAGAGGTGTGAAGGAAACGCCCTCTCTGGGCCTTGTGATGCACCACAATTGAGCGTGGGGACATGAGGAGGCATCCCGCATCAGTTTGGGAAACCTCTCCAGGGGGCTGGGCATATCCTTCCGTTCTCCAACCAGACTGACTCTCCTGGCCTCCAGGTCACGGGCCCCTTCCCTATGGACCTGACAGATGGGGATGCTTTGTGATGTCTCAGCCCTTCCCCCTCCTCGGCAGGCTTAGGGGTGTGGCCTGGGGTGTCACTTGCTGAGCCAACAAAGCCCAAGGGTGTGGCCACCTGTTGTCCTGGGGACCATAAATAGAGGGAGGTCAGCGGCCTGGACAGACTACCTGGAGGTGCTGGTCCAGAAACATGGGCAGGAGACCCATGGCATCCATTCCACACTGTGCAAAATGCAACTCTGGCAGCAAAGCGGGCCAAAAGAAGACGTGCATACATCATCGAACCAAGTACAAGAAAAGCAAGGTGAGCCGAGCCACCCAAGTCCTGCTCTTCTGCCCCTGGACCGCCCTCCCTACCTCCCCCTGCACAAAGCCCCTGTTGCCACCCTCCTCCACGTCTGCCCCCAAACCAGTGCCCCTCTGCGATCTCCTTGTTGTCCTTCCAGGGCCGAAAGATGACAAGACAGTCTGGAAAGCCCCGTCGAGGGCGTTGTAGGAACAAAGAAGCTGCCAGAGCTCGGACCACCGCAGCTGATAGCAATAAGAGAGGAGCAACCCGAGGCAGCCACCGTCTCCCGCTGAGGAAGAAAGTCCACCGTGGAGCCGGAAGGGGGACGACCGGACCCTGGAAAGTAGCTGCTGCGGTTGCTGCAGTGAGGACCTGTAACGCCAGCGAGGCCTGAGACCTCAGAACCTTCCCTGAAGGCTCCACAGGCCTGGCCACAGAGAGGTGGTAACTGCACAGAAGAGAGTGTACATCAAGAGTAAGGAGATTGTGAAAATAAAATCAGCTTCTCTGGCGTGTGTGTGTGTGTGTGTGTCCTCTGACGGTGGGGGACAGAGGAGCAAGGGGAGGTTGGTGTGTGGGAAGAGGGAGGTGGGTCCTTTGGGGCTGTGGGTCTTCCAACAGGGCCACAGAACCAGACGTGGAGCATGAGGACAGATGGGCGCTGAGCACTGAAGAGTCATTTCCTCCACACAGGTTTACCAGGAAGGAGGGCAAGGACGAGGAGATTTTGCTCATGTGTAAAGGCGGATGAGATGGGAGGGGTGTAGTATGTGTGGAGACAGTGTCTCCCCAAAAGGACACAATGTAATTTCTGTCAGAATACCTACCTCTCATTGGTGTTTGTTGCATCTCACCCTGGAATGGTTAATTTTATGTGTCCTTTTGTGTGAGGCTTTGGTATCTAGATGTTTGCTCACTCATCTAGATGTGAGTTTTCAAATTTTGTACATATGATTAACATTTAAATCAACAGAAGGCCTTAAAAGCACTAAAGACAAAATTGCTTAAGTTTTTATTTCTCTGTGATAAATATCCAGCAATGTAATTTCAAGTTCATATATTAATTGCATGTTTAGTTTTATTAGGAACTACCAAACTCTTTTTGAGAGTCACTGTACCATTTTATATTCCCACCAGCAAAATGTTCATGATGCAGTTTCTCCACATCTTTCCATCATTTGGTGTCACTATTATTTTAGGTGTTAGGAGTATAGTGATGTCTCATTATGGTTTTAATTTGCCTTTTTGAAGTGACTAGAGCTTCCAGTACAAAATAGACTAAAACTTGTGGGAGCTGAGAGCAGACATTTTTCCTTATTTTGGTGATGGATGAAAGCATATGCATTTGTTAAAACTCATATATGTGTACATTCAAAATCTAAGTTATTTCCAAAAATAAAGCCTGAATAAAAAATTAGAACTCAAGTAAAATCAACAATATTATTAATAAATGGGTTTGAGGATGTTAAAATTGAAGGAAAACAAAAAATAAAGTTTTTGAAGATGTTAAAACTGAAGGAAGGCACCGGCAAGGTAGAGGGAACTGTGACCACGCACAGAGCAGGCCCAGCGGCCTGCTGAGGGGCAGAGCCACCCCCCCCCCCCCGCGCCTGCCAGGTGACCACCGACAGAAAAGGCCCAGTGGCCCGCGGTGGGACAGAGCTTCCAATCACTCCTGCAAGGTAGGCGGGCCTGCGACCCACCGGCAGAAGAGGAGCAGCGGCCTGCTGAGAGGCAGAGCCGCCCCCTCCCCCTGCACCGGCAAGGTAGAGGGAACTGTGACCACGCACAGAGCAGGCCCAGCGGCCTGCTGAGGGGCAGAGCCGCCACCCACCCCCTGCGCCTCCCAGGTAGGTGGAACGGTGACCACCGACAGAAAAGGCCCAGTGGCCCGCGGCGGGACAGAGCTTCCAATCACTCCTGCAAGGTAGGCGGGCCTGTGACCCACCTGCAGAAGAGGAGCAGCGGCCTGCTGAGAGGCTGAGCCGCCCCCTCCCCCTGTGCCGGCAAAGTAGAGGGAACTGTGACCATGCACAGAGCAGGCCCAGCGGCCTGCTGATGGGCAGAGCCGCCCCACACCCCCCGCGCCTGCCAGGTAGGGGAACTGTGACCACCGACAGAAAAGGCCCAGTGGCCCGTGGCGGGACAGAGCTTCCAATCACTCCTGCAAGGTAGGCGGGCCTGCGACACACCGGCAGAAGAGGAGCAGCGGCCTGATGAGAGGCAGAGCCGCCCCCTCCCCCTGCACCGGCAAGGTAGAGGGAACTGTGACCACCCACAGAAGAGGCCCAGCGGCCTGCTGAGGGGCAGAGCCGCCCCCCACCCCCCGCGCCTGTAAGGTAGGCGGAACTGTGACCACTGACAGAAAAGGCCCAGTGGCCCGCGGAGTGGCAGAGCTTCCAATCACTCCTGCAAGGTAGGCGGGCCTGCGACCCACCGGCAGAAGAGGAGCAGCGGCCTGCTGAGAGGCAGAGCCGCCCCCTCCCCCCCGCGCCTGCAAGGTAGACGGAACTGTGACCACCATCAGAACAGGCCAGACCTGCAACCGAGAGACAGAATAGGCCCAGTGGCCTGAGGAGGGGCAGAGCCGCCCCCCCCCCCGCGCCTGCAAGGTAGGCGGACCTGCGACCCACTGGCAGTACAGCCCCAGAGGCCTGCAGAGGGGCAGTGCCGCTGCCTGCGCCTGCAAAGTAGACAGAACTGTGACCACCGACAGAACAAGCCTAGCGGCCCGCAGAGGGACAGAGCCGCCGCCCGCGCCTGCGAGGGAGACTTTGCAACTATACAAGACCAATATAAATATATAGGGGGAAAATTCAATAGCACAACAGTTTCACCAAGTAGAAAGGAACGCCAACAGTATGAAGAGACAAGGAAAGAAAGGACCACAAGCATTGCAGGTCAACTCAACGTTAGAAGAGGTAATAGCTGCAGCAGATGGAATGTCAGATACAGAATTCAGGATATATATGCTTCAGATGATCTGGAGTCTCAAGGAAGACATCAGACAGCAAAATCAGACAATGAAAGATCACTTCAACAATGAATTACATAAACAAATCCAAGAAGCAAAAGATCAACTATACAGGGAAATAGAGGTTATAAAAAACAAACAAACAGAAATCCTAGAAATGCAGGAAGCAATAAGCCAACTTAAAAACTCAATTGAGAATACTACCAGCAGAGTAGAACACTTAGAAGACAGAACATCAGACAATGAAGATAAAGTATTTCAACTTGAAAAGAACATAGACAGCTCAGCAAGACTGTTAAGAAACCATGAGCAGAACATCCAAGAAATATGGGATAACATCAAGAGACCAAATTTAAGAGTCATTGGGATACAGGAAGGGACAGAGTTTCAAACCAAAGGAATGAGCAATCTATTCAATGAAATAATACGAGAAAACTTCCCAGACTTGAAGAATGAGACAGAACCCCAAATCCTAGAAGCCTACAGGACGCCGAATGTGCAAAATCATAAGAGACCCACACCTAGACACATTATAATGAAGATGCCCAACATACAGAATAAGGAGAGAATTTTAAAAGCTACAAGAGAAAGGAAGCAGATCACATTTAGGGGTAAGCCAATCAGGATAATAGCTGATCTTTCAACACAGACTCTGAAAGCTAGAAGATCCTGGAATAACATATTTCAAACACTGAAAGAAAATGGGTTCCAACCAAGAATTGTGTTTCCCGCGAAATTAAGCTTCAGGATGGAAGATGAAATGAAAACCTTCCACGATAAACAAAAGTTAAAAGAATTTGCAGCTAGAAAACCATCTCTTCAAAACATCCTTGGCAAAACATTACAGGAAGAGGAAATGGAAAATAACAATGAAAACCAACAGTGGGAGGTAGGACACTAAAGGGGGGAAAATAATCAAAGAGGAAAACAAACCATGTTTAGTAACATAAATAAACAAATATGGCTGGAAGAACAACCCATATCTCAATAATAACCCTAAATGTTAATGGCTTAAACTCACCAATCAAGAGACACAGGCTAGTAGAATGGATCACAAAACAAGACCCAACAATATGCTGCCTACAGGAGACGCATTTGATAGGAAAAGACATACATAGGCTGAAGGTGAAAGGTTGGGAAAAATCCTATCACTCATATGGACTTTGGAAACAAGCAGGAGTATCCATACTCATATCAAATAAAATAGATTTCAAGCCCAAGTTAATCAAAAGGGATAAAGAGGGACACTACATACTGCTCAAGGGAACCATACACCAACAAGACATAACAATCATAAATATATATGCCCCAAACAATGGTGCAGCTATGTTCATCAAACAAACTCTTCTCAAGTTCAAGAGTCTAATAGACCACCATACAATAATCATGGGAGACTTCAACACACCTCTATCACCACTGGACAGATCTTCCAAACAAAAGTTGAATAAGGAAACTATAGAACTCAATAACACAATTAATAACCTAGACTTAATTGACATATATAGAATATACCACCCAACATCAAGCAGTTACACTTTTTTCTCAGCAGCACATGGATCCTTCTCAAAAATAGATCATATATTATGTCACAGGGAAACTCTTAGACAATATAAAGGAGTAGAGATAATACCATGCATCCTATCTGATCATAATGGAATGGAACTGAAAATCAACGATAAAAGAAGGAAGGGAAAAGAATACATCACTTGGAGAATGAACAATAGATTACTGAATGATCAATGGGTTATAGAAGACATCAAGGAAGAAATTAAAAAAATTCTTAGAGATTAATGAAAACACAGACACAACATATCGGAATCTATGGGACACATTGAAAGCAGTTCTAAGAGGAAAATTCATTGCTTGGAGTTCATTCCTTAAAAAAAGAAAAAAACAACAAATAAATGATCTCATAATTCATCTCAAAATCCTAGAAAAAGAAGAGCAAAACAACAGCAAAAGAAGTAGAAGGGAAGAAATAATTAAAATCAGAGCTGAAATTAATGAAATCGAAACAAAAGAAACAATTGAAAAAATTGACAAAACTAAAAGTTGGTTCTTTGAAAAAATAAACAAAATCGACAGACCCTTAGCCATGCTAGCGAAGAGAAGAAGAGAGAGAACTCAAATTACTAACATACGGGATGAAAGAGGCAATATCACAACAGACACTTCAGAAATACAGAAGATAATCAAAAACTATTTTGAATCCTTATACTCCAATAAATTAGAAGATAGTGAAGGCATCGATAAATTTCTTAAGTCATATGATCTGCCCAGATTGAGTCAGGAGGATATAGACAACCTAAACAGACCAATATCAATTGAGGAAATAGAAGAAACCATCAAAAGACTATAAAATCAACACGCATAAATCAAAGGCATTCCTGTATATCAGCGACAAATCCTCTGAAATGGAAATGAGGACAACCACTCCATTCACAATATCTTCAAAAAAAATAAAATACTTGGGAATCAACCTAACAAAAGAGGTGAAAGACTTATACAATGAAAACTACAGAACCCTAAAGAGAGAAATAGAAGAAGATCTTAGGAGATGGAAAAATATACCCTGTTCATGGATAGGCAGAACTAACATCATCAAAATGGCGATATTACCAAAAGTTCTCTATAGGTTTAATGCAATGCCAATCAAAATCCCAACGGCATTTCTTGTAGAAATAGAGAAAGCAATCATGAAATTCATATGGAAAAACAAAAGACCCAGAATAGCAAAAACAATGCTAAGCAGGAAGTGTGAATCAGGCGGTATAGCGATACCAGACTTCAAACTATACTACAGAGCAATAGTAACAAAAACAGCATGGTACTGGTACCAAAACAGGCGGGTGGACCAATGGTACAGAATAGAGGACACAGAAACCAATCCACAAAACTACAACTACCTTATATTTGATAAAGGGGCTAAAAGCATGCAATGGAGGAAGGATAGCATCTTCAACAAATGGTGCTGGGAAAACTGGAAATCCATATGCAACAAAATGAAACTGAATCCCTTTCTCTCGCCATGCACAAAAGTTAATTCAAAATGGATCAAGGAGCTTGATATCAAATCAGAGACACGCCGTCTGATAGATGAAAAAGTTGGCTCCGATCTACATACTGTGGGGTCGGGCTCCAAATTCCTCAATAGGACACCCATAGCACAAAAGTTAATAACTAGAATCAACAAATGGGACTTACTCAAACTAAAAAGTTTTTTCTCAGCAAAAGATACAGTAAGAGAGGTAAATAGAGAGCCTACATCCTGGGAACAAATCTTTACTCCTCACACTTCAGATAGAGCCCTAATATCCAGAGTATACAAAGAACTCAAAAAATTAGACAATAAGAGAACAAACAACCCAATCAACAAATGGGCCAAGGACCTGAACAGACACTTCTCAGAGGAGGACATACAATCAATCAACAAGTACATGAAAAAATGCTCACCATCTCTAGCAGTCAGAGAAATGCAAATCAAAACCACCCTAAGATACCATCTCACTCCAGTTAGATTGGCAGCCATTATGAAGTCAAACAACAACAAGTGCTGGCGAGGATGTGGGGAAAAGGGTACACTTGTACATTGCTGGTGGGACTGCAAATTGGTGCAGCCAATTTGGAAAGCAGTATGGAGATTTCTTGGAAAGCTGGGAATGGAGCCACCATTTGACCCAGCTATTCCCCTTCTCGGTCTATTCCCTAAAGACCTAAAAAGAGCATGCTACAGGGACACTGCTACATCGATGTTCATAGCAGCACAATTCACAATAGCTAGACTGTGGAACCAACCTAGATGCCCTTCAATGGATGAATGGATAAAAAAAATGTGGCATTTATACACAATGGAGTATTACTGTGCATTAAAAAATGACAAAATCATAGAATTTACAGGGAAATGGATGGCATTAGAGCAGATTATGCTAAGTGAAGCTAGCCAATCCCTAAAAAACAAATGCCAAATGTCTTCTTTGATATAAGGAGAGTAACTAGGAACAGAGTAGGGTCGAAGAGCATGAGAAGAAGATTAACATTAAACAGGGATGAGAGGTGGGAGGGAAAGGGAGAGAGAAGGGAAAATGCATGGAAATGGAAGGAGACCCTCAGAGTTATACAAAAGTACATACAAGAGGAAGTCAGGGGAAGGGGAAAAATAATACAAGGGGGACAAACGAATGTCAGTAGAGGGAGCAGAGAGAGAAGAGGGGAGGGGAGGGGAGGGGAGGGGGGATAGTAGAGGATAGGAAAGGCAGCAGAATACAACAGACACTAGTATGGCAATATGTAAATCAATGGATGTGTAACTGATGTGATTCTGCAATCTGTATATGGGGTAAAAATGGGAGCTCATAACCCACTTGAATCAAATGGTGAAATATGATATATCAAGAACTATGTAATGTTTTGAACAGCCAACAATAAAAAAAATTAAAAAATAAATAAATAAATAAAGAGACTCTGTGGTCATAAAACCATGAAGACTTAAAAAAACATAATCCAGTCCTCAAAAAGCAAAGCAATATTCATGGCCAGTTTTGTACAAATGCTTCCAAGACTTTATCTAAAATACTGCACAAGACACTCAGAGTTCTGTGTCATCCTTTTATTACGATTACGATTCTGCCGTGAAGATCATTACCTATTTCAACGTTATATAAATTATAAATTTTAAAAAGTAGTGTTTTTAAAGAAAAACACATTATTTTTTCCTTCTAATGTAATTCTTGATGAATATTCAGGACTTCACATAAATACTTATTATTTCATTTATCTATTATGATTATCTCATTCTCTTCATTGTGACTCAAGAAGCTTTAGGAATGTGCTTTGCTACATCATTCACTCTTGTGAGTGAGGCTCTAATCACAGAAAGAAGCCACCAGTTTATGATCCTCCTACAACAAAATTAGTGGAAGATGTCAGATCTCTCAATTTTGCTCTGAAAGAAAATTAGCCGGAAGGCCTCTTCTTGTGTGATTTTTCAACTGCAGAGCCAAAAAATTGCTGAAAAAAATTATTATAGATTTGAAGGCACCAACTGGGGAAAACTAAATATATTCTATTTGTTACTCAATGCCCCTCTGCAATAATTACTTTTATTTGTTCATTTTCTGGAGCTGAAAAAAAAAAAGAAAAAAAAGAAAAAGTTACCTGAAAATGGATGCTCTGTAAATAATTGTTTTCAAATTTATGTGTTGTTTCTATGATTTTTAATCAGTCTTTACATATATTACCTATGATTTTTTAATTCAGCTGGACTATGTTATTTATATTCTGCTTTGAATATCCAGAGCCCAGCACTACACTGTATGTATAAAGGATTCTCAATGCATACTTGTTCAATGGGTGAATGTGTGTGCAGTTATTTTAATTTGACATACGGCTACCTAAAGCAACAAAGCATTGAAGTTAAAGTGAGAATTTTACTTGCGTCTTATGGAAACTTACTTGTAGCTACTAAGATATTGGGAAGTACAAATCGTGTATTTTTGAACATATTCTTAGAGTCTCTCTTTCTCAGAAGACAACTTCTACCCCAAACATGGAGATTTGGTGCTGCTGTTTTGCTGAGGTTTTCTTCTTCAGTTGTAAAACCCATTTCCCTACAGAAAATACGTTAGTTTTTTTTTTATCATCTTTTTAACATGCTAATATGGTATGTTATCATGCTTATTACATATTGCTTTAGTATTTTGTGAATCAAAGGTCAAATGTTCTCTCTGATATGTGGAAAGGGAGGAAGGATAAAAGTTCAGTGGATTAGACAAAAGGAAATGAAGGGAAGGGAGTGGGGATAGGAATAGGAAAGACAGTAGAATGAATCTAACCTGACTTTCCTATATTCATATAAGAATACACCACAGTGAATCTCTATTGTACATCTATTAGACTGGGATCCTAATTAGAATAAGACATACTCCATGCTTGTATAAACATATCAAAATGAACTGTACTTTCATGTATAACTAGAAAGAACAAATAAAATAAATATTAAAAATTTATGATGGTCAAAAAAAAAAAGACTAAGAAAGGGCAATTAAAACAGACTCAGAGTTCTCAGGTTTAGTTGTTATTAGCTATACATTTAAAACGGACATGTTTAATATGGTCAAAGAACTTATGTTAATCAGCTTTCTAATACTGTAACAAAATACCTGAGAAAATCTTCTGAGAAAGAGAAAAGATTTGTTTTGGCTCACAATTTTTAGAGGTTTCAGTTTGAAGTTAGTTGGCTCCACACCTCTTGGGCCTGGGGAAAGGCAGAACATTATGGCAAAATCATGTGGCTGAAGAAGCTTCTCAACTCATGGCAGCTGGGAAGTGAGAGAGGAAGAGGACAAGTCAGGGTCCTAACCTCCTAAGGGCACACTCCTAATGACCAACTTCTTCCCACCAGGGTCCACTTCTTAAAAGTTTCTACTACCTTTTCAAGAAGACAGAGAGAATAGGGCAGATATAATACCTAAAGAGATGCTAAGGGCACACTCCTAATGACCAACTTCTTCCCACCAGGGTCCACTTCTTAAAGTTTCCACTACCTTTTCAAGAAGACAGAGAGAATAGGGCAGATATAATACCTAAAGAGATGCTTTTCCAAAATGACCAATTACTTTAATCCTCAGATTTGAGAAATTCTATGAATACAACAAGATAAAACTATTAAATTTATTCTGAGAATATTATAATTAAACTGCAGAAGCAACTCAAAGAAATAATTTGAGGTACACAGATTTAAAAAGTAAAGCAGATTATTTTCAGGTATTACTTTTCTGTGGCTACTATAACAAATTGTTACAAACTGAGTAACTCAAAACAAAATAAATATATTCTCTCACAATTCTTGGGGCTAGAAGTATCACTAGGTGAAATCTAGCAGGGCTGCACTCCCTATATGAGACTCCTAGGAGAGAATCTGTTCTTGCTTCTTTCAGGTTTTGGTGGCAACCAGTATTCCTTGCCTTATGGCTGCATCACTAAAGTCTATGCATCTGTGGTCACCCTGACCTCTTTTTTTTATCTCTGTCAAATCTCTTTGTGTCTCAGACATTTGCAAACTTTTAAGATCCACCTGGATAATCTCCCCATAATAAAATTCCAAAATTTCCATATAAGATAAAATTCACAGGTTACAGCAATTAGGAAGTAGATATCTTTGGGAGAGGCCATTATTTAGCCTATGATACTTTAAATGAGTAATAATTAGATTGAGAGTCAAAATCTTAATATAATCTACAAAAGGCACAATACAATGAAATGACTTGTTCAAAGGATGAAAGAAACATAGCTGCCACTTTAGAATTCTATATCCAGAACAAAATAGACTTCATGAATGTAGTTAAATGATATTCCATTGTGTGTGTGTGTGTGTGTGTGTGTGTGTGTAATAGCATTTTGTCCACTTTGGTATCTGAGGCTTCAGTTGTTGGGGAGTTATAGACTACTGAAGGCATTTCATCTCCTTATTTTCTCATGTATTCTCATGTAATACTAAATTGAAAATTTGTCAATATGCTGTAATGGACCTTTTTCTCCCACAGTTGTCTGGAGAACTCTTAGTAGGCTTCTTTCACTTTACTTTATATTCCAAGCCAGGGGAATATCTCCATGTCAAAGGGTCCAGTCAATGTGTTCCTAGTGTTTTAATAAATGTCTTATACTCCTTTAATGAATGCTGATGCTCACCTGCAACTGCAAATATTTAAGAGCAAGCCATATACCAATAAGTCTTAAAACCTGCTAAAATGTTTTCTACAACTGCAATAAATCTGGAGTGGAACAGGAGGATAGTACACTAAAATAGGCTGAAATTTTGGTATTAAATAAGTGAACCTATTAATATACTACATAGGCCATGAAAATCAAGGATAAACGGGTGGATAAAAAGGAGAAAGAAAAATAATATGCAAAGGAAGAAAGAGAGGCAGAAGCTAAAAAAAGAGGATATAAGTATAGAAAAGAGAAGAAAAGATGTAATGTATAGATCCAATTGATAACAATAACAGATGAACAATCCCTACAAAAAAGTAAAACAGAAAGTCACCCAAGCACACCTAATGAGAAAAGAAAGCTACAAAATAAAGAACAAAGGAGAACACAAAATAAGTAAATATGAAAATCAAAAAGGAATACATCTAAAATGAAACAAAAACCAAAAGGTAAACAGTGGAATAAACCAGCAAGGGAAAAACTGAACCAAAAATCAGAATTCACTGTCATACACACACACACACACACACACACACACACTCAAAAAAAAGTACACTCATGAACACATGCATACAAACTCCCCAGAAAACCAAAAATACCAATTGTGGAGGAGGGCAGGCATAGAAACAAAAAATGGAAAAGTAATGAGAGGAAAAAAAGAAGGTGAGAGTTTAAGATAGTATTGAAAAGAACAAGGCAAGAAACAGAATGGTTAGGTCCAATAAATTTAAGTTTTGCATATTTTTTTTTTAAAGTCAGGGTAATGACAGCTGCTTGGAGGGCTATGGCAGTAGGATCAAAACAGTTTGAAATTACACAACATACTCCTTAATAATCAGTAGGTCAATGATAAAGTATCAAGAAATAAATAAATAAATGGAACAGAAGTAAAATTAAAATGTAGCATATCTCAACTTAGGGATTCAATTAAATCAGCATTCAGAAGGGAAATTATAGGATTTGATATTTAGAGTAAGAATAAAGAAAGGTCTTGGTTCAAAAATCTAAACTTCCATCTTAATTAACTGGAAACACATCTAAGAAAACAGGAGAAAGGAAATAAACTTTAGTAACAAAAATCAATAAAATTAAAATAAGAAAACAAACAGAGAAAAAAACCAAGGAAACCACAAGATGGTGACTATATATACATATATAGAGAGACTCTCTTTGTCTCTCTCTCTCTCATGCAAATACAGTTTGTTAAAGTTTTTACAAAAGACTGAGTCAGTTCAATTGAATATATATAGCAAGTAGATGAAAATAGAGAGGGTGGAAGTATAAAAAAATAGAAGAAAAGATGTAGTATATAAATTCAATTGATACGTTAAAGTTTTATTGTGTGTGTGTGTGTGTGTGTGTGTGTGTGTGCTGTGAAAATTAGGTGTCTGCTAAAGCTCCTTTGTTAATGTAGGAATATTCAGAGACGACATTATTAGATTAGGAAAATTATAATCTAACCACTTCATCCTAGTTGGAATGGTCTAACTGGGTGGTAACTGCAGGTGTTTGGGACATGGGTGGAGGTAGGTCACTTGGTGCATATCATGGAAGGGTTCATCTTCTCTTCTGCCCTTTTCATTTTCTCACTTCCTGGCTACATAAATGGAGCAAAATTCCTCCACTTATGATCTTTTGCAATGATGTTCTGCCTTGCCTTGGAGCAATGGAGTCAGCCCACCATGGACCTAATGTGATATTGTGAGCCAAAATAGACTTTTCTTTCTTTAAATTGTTTTGTTTGGTATTTTCCTCATAGCAGTGAAAAGCCAACTAACATATAAAACAGCAATTAAATTCATAAATTACACATATAGGCAAAGCAAGAGATAAAACAATCATAAGAGTAATATGAGGAATGAGACAAAGAATATTACTATTGACCCTGCTGAAAATAGGTGGACAATTTTCCAATTCATTTTATAAGTTTACTATTACCCTTATATTAAAACCAAGATAGGATAGCATAAAAACTATAGACATAGATACATAAGTTCTCGAGAAAATAATAGCAAACAGAAACAGCAATATAAAAAATGTACCTTTATCAAATGGGGTTTATCTAGGGGATGTGAGATTGGTTCAATATGTCAGAATAAATCAATATAATAAATGACACTAATAGACTAAATAATTTTATAATCATCTTAGTTGTAGCAGAAACTATTTGACAAAAAATACAACATCCATTTATGGTTAAGAAGAAAAATAGGAACTTATACTGATAAGGGACATCTAAAAAATATCTACAATAATGAAAGATCAAATGCCTTCCCTCTAAAATCAGGAACAAGGATGCGTATTCACTTCACTCCTTTTCAAAATTATAGTAGAATTATTACCAATATAATAAAGTGAGAGATATAAATAAAAAGCATAAATATTGGAATGGAATAACTCTCCCTGTTCTCAGAAAGCAAAATTGTCTATGCTGAAAAATTCCAGGGAACTTCATAAAACTAGAATAAAGGAGTTAAGCAAAATCTCAAGACAGACAGAAATACACAAACATAGATTACATTTCCATGTAATAACTATAAACATTGTAAGTCAAATTTAAATACCATTTTCAATAGTTCCAATAAATAAAATACTTATGTATAAACTTCACAAAACATTCACAGTATCTCTGTGCTGAAAACTACCAAAGGCTGATGAAAGTAATCAAAGAAGACCAAAATAAACCAAAATAAATGGAGAATCATACTGGTTCATGAACTGAAAGACTCAACATAATGAAGTAAATTCTTACCAAAATGCTCTATGGATTCAAAGCAATGCCAGTCAAAATCCAAGAATTGTTTTTAGATGTAGGTAAGCTCATCCAAGCTTGATAGGAAATTTATCAAGGGGAAAAGAAACTAGAAGAGCTCAAATATTTGTTTTTAAAAAGTTAAAACAAAGATGAAGGAATCATACTACCTGATTTTAAAATTTATTACAAATCTAGACTCATGCAAAGTTGTTTGGTGTTGGCTAAAAGATAGACATATAGATCTATGAAACTAAGTACAGTGCAGAAACAGACTCACACAAATACAGTTCATTAAAGTTTTTTACAAAGGACTGAGTCAGTTCAATTGAAAAAAATGCTAGCTTTTTCAATTAAATTGTATTGAACCAATTACACATTCATATGTTAAAAGATGGATCTTTATAAAACCTCACACTTTGCACAAAAATTAACTCAATTTTATCAAAGATATAAATGTCAAATGATAGACATATAAACTTTTTTTACATTTTTAAGAATTTTTTTATTTGTAGATGGGCATAATAACTTGCTTCCTTCTTCCTTCCTTCCTTCCTTCCTCTCCCTCTCCCCACTACCCTCTTTCTTTCATGCTGAGGATTGAATCCAGTACCTCACATGTATTAGTTAAGTGCTCCACCACTGAGCCACAAAGCCAGCTCCATATAAATATTTTAAAAGAAAAATGGAATCAGATCTTCCCCACCCTGAGTTACACAAAGAGGTCTTAAACATGACACCAAGAGCATGATACATAAAAGAAATATACATATATGAAAGAAAATATATAATATATATATATATATATGAAATTTCCTCAAAATAAAAACAATGTGTTAATAAAGACAGAATGATAAGTCAAGGTACAAATAGGGAAAAACTATTTGCAAATCATGCATCCAATAAAAGTATATATAGAGTATATAAAGAGTTCTCAAAACTCCTATGTTAAAAAAGAAATAACACAATTTTAATGCCAAAAGATGTCAACAGACAATTCATCAAAGTGAACATTACATTACAATGAAAGTATCAATCCCAAAAGAATACATAATAGGCTTAAGCTTGTGCACCTAAAAGCAGAGTCTCAATACACATAAAACAAACCTTAATAGGACTCCATGCTCATCTCTGAGTAAACAAACAGAACCTTTGCAAGTAGAGAAGGACCTTGAAAACACTATTAACTATTACCCAATGTGATCTAATTAACATTTATAGAATAGGACATACAACACCAGCATATACACTATTTCAAATTCATATGGAGTATTCAACAAAATGGATTATAAAACAACTTAAAATTTTCAAAAAATTGAAATTATACCAAGTATTGATGGTTTGAATGTGTCCTCAGAAAATCATCTATTGTAAAGTTAATCTTCAATACAACTGTGTTGTAAGTGAGGTCTCATGAGAGGTGTTTATGTCATGAGGGCTCCATCCTTATGAATAAATTAATATCCATTAAGAAAAGATCTTGAGACTCTGAGCTTGATCCCTTGGTTTCTCTTGCCCTTTGTCTTTCCACTATGGAATGAGGCAGCAAGAAGAACCTGGACAGATACAAGATACTTTGATTTTGGATTTTCTGGCCTCCAGAATTCTGAGCCAATAAATTTCTGTTCAGTCTAAATGAGTCAGTCTGTGATATTCTGTGATAGCCACACAGAATGGACTAAGACAATATGTTCTCTAACAATAAAGGAATTAAACTAAAGAATAGAACAAAAAAGAGATAACTGCAATTCCCCAACTATTTGGAAACTATTCAACACCTTTTTATCAATGCTTGCTTCAAAAAGAAATAATTGAGGGAAATTAGATGATATTTTTCAACTTAATTGAAATGAAAATATAGCATATCAGAATGTGTGGTATACATTTAAAGCCATGCTTAAAGGGAAATTATCTCATGACACGCTTACATTAGAAAAAAAAAAAAGAAAAGATTCAAGTCAATAACATAAACTTTCATTTTAAGAAACCATATAAAGAAAAATAACCAAGGCTGGGCACAGAGGTGCACGCTGGTCATCCCAGTGGCTTGGGACGGGGAGGCAGGAGGATAGCGAGTTCAAAGCCAGCCTCAGCAATTTAGCAAAGCCCTAAGCAACTCAGAAAGATCCTGTCTCTATAAAATACAAAATAGGGATGGGGATGTGGCTCAGTGGTTGAGTGCCCCTGAATTCAATCCCCAGTATCCCCCCCCAAAAAAAAAAAATAACGAAGGCAAAGCAAATGATGGAGATTAGTAGAGATAAGAGCAGAATTTCATGAAATCAAAATGAGAAAACAATGAATAATACCAGTGGGACCAAGAACTGGTTCGTGGAAAAGATCAGAGAATCTGAAATATCCAGTTCAGCCCAGGAGATTTTTAAGAGTGTAGGTGAGAAGTAATGGCATTACAATACAGATAAAAGCTTAAGAAACTGTACATATAGAAAAAGAATATATGATACAGTCGTTTTTTAAAAGGGCAAACATGACAGAGCATATAATATAACCATAAAAATATGGGCTAGGGATGTGGCTCAGGTAGTGCACTCGCCTGGCATGCATGCGGCCCAGGTTCGATCCTCAGCACCACATACAAACAAAGATGTTGTGTCCGCCGAAAACTAAAAAATAAATATTGAAATTCTCTCTTAAAAATCAATAAATATTTTATGATCTAGTAGTAATGTTTAATTGTTTAAACGTGTGGAATAGCCAGAAACTCATTTAGGTATCCAGCAAATGCACATGAAGGAAATGAAATGAGAACACAGTAAAAAAAAGAAAGACACAGTTTTTATTTTACAGGTTGAAAATGCTAACTGAATATAAAATGATGTTTGATTTCATGTTTTGAAGGAGAAAAACAAAAATATTATGATTATTCCATTACAAAGAAATAAATTATGCTCACAGATTTTATATCTGAAAATCTATGAAAATGCTTTTCCCTGAAAATAATTTGGGAAAATTCAGGGATTTGTGAGTTATAATAAATAGGCTATGGGGGCTGATTTTTTATATAGCTTGTGGTGAGCCTTGCCTAGCATGCCTGTAGGAGGCCTTGGTTTCAATCCCAATTGCTAAAAAAAAGAGAAGAAGAAAAGAAAAAAGGCTATAGGTCAGAAAATAAAATAAAGTACCCATATTAAGTAAAAGAATGTATAGTTCTTTTAAAAAGGAAAGGAAGAAACAATATGGTCATAAAAAATTCCCAAGGAACAAGGACAATACAGAATTACAACCATGTGAGATACCATTAATGACTTTGTTAGCAGAGGATGGGAATGAAAATGTTAAAATGAAGGAATTGTGACTGTAGACAATAAGAATATGAGGTGAGCACATAACACTGATAATATAGAAAAAATATTAACAAACTGTATAGAAAAATATTAACACAATCAAATTTATTAATATTATTTTCTGTACTATCAATGTCCAGAAAATTACAGTTGTTTTTACATGGTATTGACTTTGTGAAACATAATCAGGCATTAAGCTAAGAGATTGGATTTTATAATCACCCCGGAAGGATCTTGCTGATCATTCTTATGAAAATCGAGGAATGTTTAAATAAAAGTACATTTTAATGCATTACTTGGAATTCATGGTATTAGTGGCTGGAGCACATTTAAAAATAATTCATTATAAACTTATAAAGAACACATAAGTAGCATACATAATTAAGAATATAATCATACAATTTTTCTGTTAAGATTGCCTACATACAGTCCTTTACATAAATATTGGATAGAGTCACGTCATGTAGACTATGGTTTGAACATATTTTTTCTTTGAAATATATTTATTACTTTTTCTAGAAGGAGGACTTTAAAAAAGGAGCTAGGAATCTCAGAAAAATAGAAAGGAGACCAATAGTTGAGTGGAAGAAGGGGATTGAGAGGGAAGAAGGAGAGGAGGTCATGGGGAAGTCCTGGGAAACAAAATCTACCAAATTATGTAATGTTCATATAATATGCCACAATGAACTCCACACACACACACACACACACACACACACACACATAATGATAATGTACTAATTAAGATAATAATAATATAAGGGAGATCATTAGACTAGAGCCAGTGGATAGGGAGGGGGAGGGGGAAAGAAAGGGAAGGTACTGGGAAATGAGATTGATCAGATTATGTTACGTGTATATATGAACATGGCATAATGAATCCTATTGTTATTTATAGTTATAATGCACCAGTAAAAATAAATTTAAAAATAAGGTAGAATCTTTTCTGTGTAGCACTGTATTTGAAAGTCTGAAAGAAATTGCATTCTTTTCTATGTAGTATTGTTTTTAAAAATCTGAAAGAAGTTAGGTGACTATACAAAGCCTACTACTTGTATTCCAAAGTACTTGTTTCTTTCTAGTTACAAAAATGATAAGCACATCAGAATCTAAATAGAGTCAAGCACATTGTTCAGTATTGAAAACAAACCATCCAAACAAAACATGTTCATTTTTATTCATCTAAATTGCATTTTAAAATATAATGTTTTATAGTTATGAAAGAAATTCATGCATGTTTTAGAAGTTTTGGAAAGTGCTGAAAGCATAAGAAAATTAATATATCAATTATATTTCTAAGAGCAAGAGAAAAGACTGTTGTTCTTTGGCCATATCCTATAAGTAGGTCTATATAAACATATATAGGAATCCCAGTCTTTTGATCCTGCTTGTTATTAGTGTATTATAATTATACATAATAGCTGGACTCATTATGTCATATTCATGCATGTACATGTACATAATATAATTTTCTCAAATCTCCTATCCTCGTACCTTCCTTTTCCTTCCCCTCCTCCATCACCTTAATCCCCTTGATCTACTCTACTGACAATCCTGATTTTAATTTAAATAAATTTGAAATTCTGGGGCAACTGGCATGCATAAAAATTAAATTTTTAAAATTTGGAGTATAGGATTTCTGCTTTTCACAGCGAAGTAATAGGAACAGAATTTGCACAGTTACCTTAAACAACAAAAACAACAGGGAAGATACTTGAAACATCACTTTTCAATTTATTGGACATTAGGCAACAAAGGACAGTGATTTCTGGTAGATGGAAAGCAAATGAGGATAGTCCTACACTTGCATTCAGATTATTACCTGAAGAGAGGTTGTAATTCGCTGTGTTCAGAGGAGGAGCCTGATTTATCCTTGAGTTGGGAGCGTGGATCTGGGAGTCCAGGAATGTTTAGACAGCTGGGGCATGCGATATGAAATATTGGAAAAAAGGAAGGTGCACACTAAAATCTGCTGAGCTCATAGAGGGCTGGATATAGTTCCTGTAAAGTGCAAAACCTTACAATTAATAGGGCATAAGGTCAGAGTTCTCAAAAGGGTTGTCTCAGTGGTGAAGAAATATTGGCCATAGATCAAACACTGCTCTGATCTCACATGACAAAGCTTAAAGCAAGACTCAAAAGGATCACATTGTTTCCAAGTAACTTAACTATGTCCCAGAACAAATATCAAGAACATTTATTTATAAAGATTAAAAAATATCCAGCACTCAAAAAGGTAAAATTCACAATGTTTGGCATTGGATCAAAATGAGCAGGCATTCAAAGAAATGGGATAGTAGGATAAACAATTGGAAAAAAAAATCACTGACATACAAATGAGACAGATTATAAGTAGGCAAGAATAACCAAATAATTATTAAATCTAAATTTCATGTATGCAGGAAAAAGGAAAATTAAACCTATAAATAAGAACAAGGAAACTATAAAGACACAAAATCTTTCAAATGTGAAATTTCAGTTTTGAAGTGGAAAAAATACAATACTGCACATTAATGACAAATTAGATGTGACAGAAAAAAATAGTGAACTTGAAGATAAAGTGATAGAAACTTTCCAGAATGTAACACAGAAAGAAAAAAAAATTAAATTAATGAATAATGATTAGTGAGCTATGAAGCAACTTCAAGTAGCCTAATATAGAGGCAATTGGAGACTCCTGGAACAGAGACAATATAGGCGACACATTTTTTTAAGAAATACTTGAATGAAAATTATTCAAATTTGATGAAAACTGTAAACCTCCTCATTCAAAAAGCTAAAAGAATTCCAAGAAAAAAGAAACATTAAAAATTAGACCTAATATGTTGTTTAAAACCAGTAATAAAGAGAAAACCTTAAAAGTAACCAGAGGGAAAATAAATACTTATAAAGGATTAAAAAATAAAGGCAACAGAATATTTACTGTCCAAAATGAGAGCCAGAGAAGAGAGGAGCAATATATTTAAAGAACTGAAAGAAAAATAAATTTAGCAACCAGAAATATATACCCAGTGGAAAAAAGTTGAAATAAAGTAATTTTCTGAATTAAGTACCAAGAGACATGTATTACAGCAAATGTTAAAGGAAGTCCTCCAGGTGGACAGAAAATCATATTAGATGGAAATCTGGATCTATACAAAGTAATGAAGAGCACTGGAAATTGCAATGATATGGGTAAGTATAAAGATGATTTCTTTAGTATATAGATGTATCTAAAATACAACTGTTTAAAGAAAAAGTAATAATAATATATGGTGGAGTACATAACATATAGGTTAAAATGTATCCTAACAATAGATAAAAAGCTAACAGGAGAAAAATGGGAATATACTGTTGGTTTACATGTGCATGTGTATTCCAAGTTCCAATGGGTACTTGTTTTCCTTTTTGTAGCTGAGGCCCTAGCACAGTTATCAGTAGAGCCCACATCTAACAAACATTTATCTGCACTTTTTTTGAGACAGGGTCTTGCTATGTTGCCCAGGCTAGTCCTAAACCCCTGGGTTTATGCAATCTTCCTGCCTCAGCATCCTGAGTAGTAACTGGGCCTACACAGGCATACACCCAGGTCCAGGAATTTAAATAGCACTCATCATTTAAAGTGTGAACACAGAGTGACTTGAGGGGATATTGGGAGCTCTAGACCCAAATTCATATAGGAACTGCTTCACCTTACATTCTTAAAGGAAATTAAGCCACATTTCTTTTGTAGATTGTATTAATTTCCTGTTGTCTAACAAATTGCCAAAAGTGTCCTGGTTTAAAACAGCATAAGTTTGTAAAAATCTTTAACTGACATACAAAAATTGTACCAATTTATGGTATACTATCTGTCATTTCAATACATGTATATATTGTATAATGTTCAAATTAGAGTAAACATTATCTATGTGCTCAAACATTTATTTCTTTATGATGAAAGCTTCAAAATCCTTTCTTCTAGCTTTTTGAAATATACATTATTATTATCTATAGTCACTCTACTGTGCAATAGCACACCAGAACTTATTTCTCCGATCTACGTATAGCTTAGTACCCATTGAGCAACCTTCCCCCCATCCTTTTCTACCCTCTACTGTCCCCAGTGTCTGGTAACTATCATTTTACCCTCAACTTCTATGAGATCAACTTTTTAAGATTCCACATGAATAAAATCATGCAGTTCTTGTCTTTCTGTGTCTGGTTTATTTCACTTAACATCAATTCTCTCCAATTCCATCCATGTTTTCACAAATGACTGGATTTCATTCTTTAACAGGTGAATGGTATTCCATTGTGTGTATACACACACACACACACACACACACACATATCACATTTTCTGTATTCATTCATCAGTTGAAGACACTTGGGTTGTTTCTATTTCCTGGCTGTGTGAATAATACTGCAATGAGCACAGGGGTGTCTCTTTGACACACTGTTTTCATTTTCTTTGGACATATATGCAATAGTTAAATTGCTGTATTATATAGTAATTATATTTTGAAATTTTTTAAGAGCCTTCATACTGTTTTCCACAATGGCTGTACTAAGTTATATTCTGACCAACAGTGTGCAAGCTTTACCTTTTCTCCACACCTCCACCAGCACTCTAAGACAACACAAAGTTATTCTTTTCTAATCCTAGAGGCCGGAAGTCCAAATTAATATTATAATGCCAAAATCAGTATGACTGGCAC
Organism: Marmota monax; assembly: GCF_021218885.2. NCBI lineage: Eukaryota > Metazoa > Chordata > Mammalia > Rodentia > Sciuridae > Marmota > Marmota monax. The sequence goes on from NW_026694093.1 coordinate 125,915, forward strand.
TGGGGATGCAGCACAGTGGTGAAGTACTTGCCTAGTATGTGCAAGGCCTTGGGTTCTATCCAAGGCACCCCTCTCCCCAAATCAGCATAACTGGTTCCAGCCAGCTTCTAAAACAGCCATCAATTCCTGCGCTTGTGACCCCATAACTCCAATCTTTGTTTTTGTCGTTGTGATGCCTTTTTCTTTTTCTCCTCTGTTTCAAATTTATTTTTCTCTTTTTTAAAGCATTCTTTTTAACGTTTATTTATTTATTTTTATGTGGTGCTGAGGGTGTAACCCAGTGCCTCACACATGCTAGGCAAGCATTCTACCACTAAGCAACAAGCCCAGTCCCTCTTTTTTCTCTTTTAAGGACCCTTATGATTACATGTAGGGCTCACTAACATAATATAGGAAATTTTCCATATCTTACTGTCCTTAATCACATTTGCAAAATCTTTTTACAGTGTAAGTTCACATTCATAGGTTCCTGTAATTAAGATTTGAGTATATTAGGAAGTCACCAGGAAGTTTCATTTGCTCATTCAAGATATGAAGCTTACCTACCCTCTAGGTTTCCTGCCTCCATGAAGGAATCTATAGTTCAGTTAATTGTACTCACTTACCTTCAAAATTTCCATGGGAAACTATCACAGAGAATATACTTGTGGACATCTCTTTCCTAGGCCCAAATATCAACTTGGAGTTGTGAACCCTCCTTTCACAGGAGCTGGTGCATGATGCTTTCTGCATTATACACCACTCATCCCTGCCATTTGAACAAGGAAGTGTGCACCATCTTCATGTGGTTTCCAAACACTGTGCAAGTGTCCACACTTTTGGCCAAACTTCTATCTCAATGTACAACATAGGCCACAAATCCTAGACACAGGACACCCACCCTCTTGTGTGCCAAGGACTCCAGAAACCACAGGGGGCAGTTTGATGAATTTTAAATGCCTGTCTGTAGCCATCCCTTCATCTGCAGAGGCCAAAGTCATTATTAGTTCCTGGCATTCCTCCTCCAGTACCCCACTCTGCAGCTGACCACTATCTTCTGCTACTCATTGGTATTCTTACTTAGCTCAGCTGTCAATCATCAGTCACCAACCCATTCCTTCACATTGTGGGGATCAGAGGAATTCTATTGAACACACCAGGCCTCAGCAGGCATTAGGACATCTCCCAGTCCTGGGACTCTGGTCAGGGTGCTCTAAACCATTAGCGTGGTCAAGAGATGTTGCTCACCCAGAATCATACAGAGGGCCAGCCATGCTCTTCCTGACACAAGTAGAGGAATCCTGCGGGTGGAGTGTCTGTGCTACTGGTACATTCATCCAACAGACTTACCCCTTAGATGGCACTGCAACTTTCAGCTGCTGGTAATGACTCAGTTTCCCAAAACCTGGTCATGTACTCCCTCCTCCACTCCCCTACTCTCCATCTGCTCCCTTACCCTCTGCTGAACTAAGGATCCAAAGTTTTGAGAGCCTCTCTGAATTGGTTTTGCATGTGAACTCTCTCATGTATGCCGGCCATCGCTCTCCCCTGGATACTGCCAAACCCCCTCTCTTATTGAAGGTGTCCTATCTGCTTTCTTTCCCTGGATCCTGAATATTTTTATAGAATGTTTACTTCTGAAAGCAAAAGGGAAATGTTCAGTTGACATTTCAGAATTTAAAATCATGTGTAATTTTTGTAAGAAGGCAGATTATAATGGCATTTTAGAAATAAATTGTGGTAATATTTATATAAAGTTTAAACTATCCATACCATTAACACATTAACTCACTATTTACACTGTTATCTCCTTATCAGGCAATATTTACATTTGCACAAGAATTCATGTTTAAAAACGTTGATAGTATTAATAATCATAACAAATGAGGAATTATTTATGCATCCATCAGGAGGAGAATCATTTGACTTATTATGGTACATGGATGCTTCATAATTCTAGAACGTGGTTACAAAATCGAGGTACATTTACACGTGCTATCATGGGAAGATCTTACATTCATTTCATTAAGGCAAGTTGCAGAAAATATGTACATTTTTACCCAAGTATGGCAAAATGACAAATATACTTTATAGCACATTGTTCACTAGGATGATACCAAAGGAGGGGCCTGAATTATAGAGGAAGTTTGAAAACAGAGAATTGTGATATATATACTATATATATATATATATATATATATATATATACTTTTAATTTTTTTTTGCAACAAGAATGAATGCACTGCTACCTTTGCAACCAAAATGTTTAAAAAGCCTAATAGCAAAAATAGCAGCTGTGTATTAGCTAAAGAGCTGTGTATTAGCTAAAGTAACTTCTAGCTAATATTACAGACAAAACTCAGAACTTCAATGGCCAAACAAAGTAAAAGTTTGTGTTTAATGCACATGAATTCCGATGTGGTTTGGCAGGGGCCCTCTGCTCTCAGGTGACCCAGGGATCCAGAATGCTTCCATCCTATGTTTTGTTATTGAAAGGAGGAATAAAACATGGAAATGTATACTGGCTCTCAAATGCCAGGATGTGACCAAATGACACTGTCACACTTGTCTCAATGGCAAGGAAATGTCATGTGTCCCTTCCTATCTATGAGCAGGTGGACAGGAGTGTTGCCCCATGCCCAGGAAGGAGAGAAGATATGGCTGGGAACTTGAACTCTCTCCCCAAATCTGTTAGAGAGTTGGAGCTCAACCAGGAGCAAACACTGTCCTTGTTAGGCCACCACACTCATTTTTTGGAGCAGTTTCTGAGAAGACCAGATTTGCCTTGAAGTTTTAGGTGCCTGCTGTGGCTGATGATTTCAGTCCAACAGTATCCTATGGAACTGAAGAGGATCATGTCAAAGCTACCAGATAGGGTTCCCCTTCTTCACCCTCACAGCACATTTCTGCACTTGCCTCTGCAATACCATCCTCTCAGTAGGCTGAGGGTTACCCCTTTCATTTGATTCCGGGTAAAATCTTAACCACTGAGCCTCTGCCACCCTCCACATGGCCATTCTTGCCTGAACACCTGGACAGGTGCATTAGTCACACTGAAGCCAGCATTTTCCTGTGAAGCAAGTTCCAGGCAGGCAGCAACTGAAGGATGGTTAAATATTCTTTTACTGTCAGAGCTAGCATGTGTTTCTTGGACTGTTTTATACCTCCTGGGGGACTCCAGGCATTTATGAAGTCAACCTCAATAGATGTTTTCTCCACAGTGATTTTCAAAGCATTTCTTCATCTAATACTCATGAGGAAAGCTTTGGTGTTTAGCCATTCACTTGTGTATGTGTTCAGAGGTGAGTGACACAAAACATACCCATTTAAAATCTGATTTAAAATATCAAGGTGGTTTTAAAAACCACGTAACTTCAGGGTTATATCCCAAGTACCAAGAATATGCCAAAATGCTACTTTACTCACAATCCACTGGAAAACATTTGGTGGGTGTGTTGAAGTCAACTGGATTGGTAACTATGTGTCTAAAAGTTCCTGTCTTTTATTTCAAAGGGTCTGTTCATATCATAGGGTAAAGGATGGGAGAGCCAGATGACTTTAGGGGGTAGGAATGTTCTCAATCACCTGGAGGACAGGCAATTCCACACAGTCACCAGAGAAGGCAGCAGGGAAGGGCTGGGCAGTGGACCAGATTCCAGAATTTAAAAGGCAGGTACACGGGGGGATGACCAAGGGAAGGGTTCTATAGTGAGAAAGGATCCTGGGACTGGACATAATGCTGGAAACAAGGCAGTCCATTCTCAAGGAACCAACCTAAGACAATACCCAATTATGTTTGATCCTGTCACCTACTTTAGGACTTCTTTTGATATGTTGGCCTACCCCCAGCATTCTTCTTTTTGTCACTAGAGAGACATTATACAATGCTGAGAAATGGATTCCAACTAAGAAGGTTGTCCTTGGGCTGGGACAAGGGGTCTCACCTCGGCCCTGTCATTTACTAGCCAATGATACTGGGAAGTTCCCAACCTTATGAGCCTTGGGCTCTTCCTCTATGAAGTGGGGCTGACAAGGCCTGTTTGGTCAGATTGTTGGGATGCGTAGACTGCATGTAAAACACCTGGCACGGTGCCTGATCTGTACTGGCACTGTAGTGAGAGGCATGAGGCTGTTACTTCTTGTAGTATTTCTTGTAGTAGCCTCTAAAATTGTGGAATGTTGTTTCCATTGGCATTGCTCTAGAGGATCCATTGGAGAATATGACTCAATGGCACATGGAACACTAATCGGCCAAAAAAGGAAATTTTATTTAGTAAATATTCCCTCGTTGGAGGACATATTACAAGATCTAGGTGTGGAGGAGTCTCTACTACTGGATGCAGTTCAAAGGTCCTAGAATTTATTTATTTATTTATTTATTTTAAATACACTACAGTGGAATGCATTACAATTCTTATTACACATATAGAGCACAATTTTTCATATGTTTGTATATAAAGTATGTTCACGCCAATTCATGTCTTTTTACATGTACTAAGTGTTTTTTGCAATACAATTCTTATCACACATATATACCACAATTTTTCTTATCTCTGTATATAAAGTATGTTGACACCCAATCCATGTCTTCATACATGTACTTTGGATAATGATGTCCATCACATTCCACCATCCTTGCTAATTTAACTCAAGAACCAGCTCCTTCCCTCCCTTCCAGTTACATTTCCATCTAAGCCACTATTGTAATTCTTTTCACCTCCAGTGAAAATCTATTCTTTGCTTAGAGTTGTCTAAGTTGTATTTCAGGTAACTAATTAAATGTTCAAACGGAGTCCACTCTGGCTCTCCCAGACCAAGAAAACATCAGTATAGAGGCTTCTCGGCACCTCTTTAAAGAAATGGCACTGAAGTTTCCCTGGAAATCCTTGTATATAGGATATAAATCACCTAGTTCTTGTACTATTTAAGTGCACTGGGACAAGGGCTCAGGATACTTCCCATACTTGACACTAACTCTCTGCTTTATTCATGAAGTGAAAAGAACTGCTCAGAGCAACTTTTTAGTCTTCGAACCCTAAGACACACCATCTGAGGTTCTGGCCCTGGCCACCAGGAAGCCTCATTAATATCACTCCCAGAGATGGCAGCAAACTCCTTGGCTTGACATTGGACATTGAGACTTGGTTGCTCTGCCCTGGAGCACAACCTACTCACCTACTGCCAAAGGTTCTTTAAATCTCAAAGTACATCTTACCATCTTCCTGATATGTTTGCTGTTCCTAGACTTTACCATTCCACAGGTTAGGTTGGATCTGGCTTATCCTATATCTCTACCACTAACACAGGGACTTCCAAAAAGCAGATGTTCACTGAAAAACGGGGTAAGAGGCAGTGAGCAGGGAGTCTTAGTAAGTTTAAATTTCTCCAACAATTTTTAATGAGCCAAGCATATACAAGAATATATCTTTTTAATTTTATAGAAATAAAACAAAAGGATATAAAAGGTAAGGACAGGTAAAATTATCTTTTACATGTTTGTCTTTCCTTTACCTCAATCTATTTTAGTGCTGAATTCTCTCACATTTCCAAGGAAGTTTTTATTCTAATGCCATGTTATCTTGTTCCAGAGCACAAAATAAGATGGAAAGGTTTCTGATTTATTTTACAAAACAGCAAGACTCTTAAACTATATAAACAGCAACATGTTTGTGAGCAATGTGTCATTCAGAAACTTAGAACTTTAAAGTTAATTAAACCTTCTATTAAAAGAAACAACATTTGAAAAAATACCAAAATGAAAGAAAATCTCCAATTCACCAATACAGACTAGGAAAGCCACATGTTATATACTAAATTCACTCAAGCCCCATTCTGCCTTTGCACTACTTAAAAAAGTGACTGCTATCTTCAAACACAGAGTAAAGTATCTGCCTCAGACTTCATTTGGGACAAGATAAGATACTGAATGTGACCTTGGAATATGCCTTGGCCCTGACCACTCCACTAACCCTGGATGCAACTTTGCCGTAGGCTTCCTCTTCATCTCTTAAAAAGCCTCCTCATACCAGATAGAAAAGGCATTGGGAGGAGTATCATTGACCTTGGTCCAAAACTATAGGACTTTCACCTTGCTAGTTTCAGCATGAGCCCTTGGACCCCACAGGAACTCATACCAAACAGGATCACTGCTGGGCACCTGGCGATACTCCAGGTACTGTTCCTCCACCAAATCTTCAGAGATGAGTTTTCTAGGTTCCCCATAGATAAAGTGTTCCCTCCCAGCATGCATACCCATCACACTCAGCACTTCCCAGACAACCTTCTCAGGGGTGCAGCTGCCATCCAGAAAGATCACAATCAGAATATTTATCAGGAGACCAGTTTTGGGCATGCTCTGTTCATCACTTAGCATTCCATCATAGATAAGACCCAGGGCAATGACAAGAATATAGGAATGACTAGAGGGGTCTACTTCTATGTCAATGCCAAAGACCAGCTGCATGCACTCAGAGGCTTTGCTGAAGATCATGGGGAAGTGCTCCTGGTTATCTCTGATGACACTATTCAGCATTTCTGCATTGGTCACAGGCTCAGTCATTTGATACTTGAGGGGTAAGATAAGGTGTCATCTATGACATCACTATTCAAAGACTCAGTGCCTGGCAAGGCCTGGGAGTTTCTAAGACCCTCATTTTCCTGCTTGCTGAAGCCCTCATGGAATTGGCTCTATGGGCTAGAGGCAATGGTAGATAGGAAGGAACAGTTTCTCTGAGAACAATGGAAGGAACCCAGCATTCTGGTAGCACAAACATCCTTCATGGTACCCAGGATCTGAGAATAACAGGAATTAGAGGAAAAGGAAGAGGATGGACAATTGGAAGGAAAGAAAGAGGTGGCTTCCTGCACAACTATGGGGACTGGTACATCAACCAGACTAGTGCCACGCTTTAGGCCTTGTGATGCTTTTGTTGGTGTTTCTAATTTTGAGACATCATGACTTTCCTTGGGAATATCAGGCAAAAGGATGGACAGGAGCTTGGTGTTGGAGACTTACCAGCCTGGGGAGAGAAGGTATGTGTCAGGGCCTTAGCTGAGAACTGAACCCTTGGAACCCCTCACAAAGGCCCACTACAGGTCTTCTCTTTGGGCAATGCTCTAGGGCTATTCAAGTTCCTCTCCTGGTAGGCCTATTTCCTGAAAACCTGAGGCAGGAAGTGAGGCAACTTCTGTGGGTACAGCAAGCCCACAGAGCACAAGGCCCAGGGTTAATAGTAGGGCTTCTGGGGCCTGAGCTCTGTGGGACTCCCTCTGTCCTGGTTAGTGTGGGGATCCTTGATACACATTCCCAGAGTGCACCACACCATGACTCCAAATACTGCCTGGGCCTCCTCTGCTCCAGGACCTGAGGACACTGCCTCATACAAAACCTTCACGACCTGGTTCCAGAAGTTCTTGTAAGAGGCACTGAGGGGCCCCCACAGGTTGCAGACTCCAAGCACAACCTGATCCACCAGCCCTGATAGGAGGGCTGGGCTGCCTTCTGTGAGGTCCCCACTGTTCTGAGGTGGATGGTCCTCTCTGCTTACTCTGGGCCCTTACCTTTCCCCTGGCAGGACCTGGATACCACCCATGTGCTGGCCTGAAGGACACTCTGTGAAGAAGTGCCCACCTCCCTGTGAAGGAACACAAGGCAGTGAGGGGCCTCACATATGGCCACACCTTCTCAAAGGTGAAGCAAGAGCTGGCCAAACTCAATGGTTCCATGTGTCCTGGCCATGGAGGATCTGGCTCAGTCCTCACCTTAGGTATGAGATGCTCTCTAATGATCTAAGGCACCTTCCTTAAACCTTAACAAATCCTAAAACACACCCTGTCTACGTGAGACACCCAGAAAGGAAGTGAGGGAAAGGTAAAGCCAATGGAACTGGGTTGTCCCATGGCTGAGAAGAAAGGGCAGGTGAGGATCGGGGTCCTTGTGTTCCACTGAAGAAATTCCCTCTGTCCTTACCTGACTCCTGGCTATGCCTGAGATCCTCCTTCTGCTTTCCTGAGCCCAATCCCCTCTTACTGAGGCCTTCACTTCTCTGAAATCAATGACACACAGAAAATAAAGGAACCTTTACAACCCTGCCTGGGCTTCCTGTGCTGACAGCAGGTAACGGGAAGATTTCTGAGGGGCATCTACTGTATTCTGGGACCCTTGACCTTCCCCTAGGGTCCTCACTTTACTCTTGGGTAAACTGGGACACCTGTGTCTGATGACCAGATAGTGATCCCTGTGCTAAGATGAAGTTACCCTGTCACATCAGGTTCCTCTCTTCCCCAAGAGCCCTGGTACTTCCCAGAGAAGTGAACAGTTTCCCACTGCCCTTGTGTAGGTTCTCCAGGGCTGGTGGCTGGACCTGGGTCCAATGTATTATGGGCTGGGAGATTACCCAAGTCCTTGGACTCATGCCCACGCCTGCCCTTCCTCACTACCACCCCATCTGAAATGAACTGACATCTTTAGACCAAGACCCCATCTCCCTGAATACCTCCCATATTTGCGCCCATGGCAGAAGATCTTGCCACTTAGGGCCTCCTCAGGCTGACTATAGTGGCCAGGCACACTATGTGGTATCCATTGGGTCAGAGATGGGGATACTTTCTATCCTCATGAAGAGTCCATACCTTGGGTCTGGCAGGTCCTGGATTCCTCCCTCTGCTGACATGTCATCACCTCTTGGACCAAGGTCTCTACACATATAAAACCTCTCAGCCAAACCAGGAGGCAGAAATGAGCCAGAGTTACTTCCAGTGACCCTGCATAGGGCCCCACAGGGTAGATTACAAGGGAAGCCAGGCTCTCTGAGGTCCCTTCCTTTGGGAGGTATGGCATTCAGTCCCTGTCACCAAAGTTCCTCACCTTGATTCCTAGCAGATGCTGGAATATCTCCCAGGGTCCTGAGAGGCAAAAGGAGTCACTGCAATTCTCCCCCATCCTAACCTCCAACATCTAGGCAACAGGCTGGAACTCCCAGGGTCCCTTGCAGCCTAAGGGTTTGTCCCAGAATATTACCTTTCATCCCAAAGTGCAGGGCTGACCATAGAGGTCACTTGGATGATTTGACAACCCTCCCACTGTTGTGGGAACTCCTCAGTCCACCCTCAGTGCTCACCTTGACACCCACAGCACCCTGTCCCTGTCCTGTCCCCTCACTCCACCAACGGCTTTTACTCCCAGCATCCCCTGCGACCGGAAGGAGTACCCTGATGTACCTCCGTGGAGGTGGACAGGGCACTCTCTGGAATTCTTCCCCCCGGGAAATGACTGACTACAAAGAGCGGGGGAAGAGGGCATCTTCAGTCTATGCCAGCTGTCACTTTGACACCCACAGCACCCTGTCCCTGTCCCCTCACTCCGCCAACGGCTTTTACTCCCAGCATCCCTTGCGACCGGAAGAGGTACCGTGATATAAGGCCGTGGAGGCAGATGGGGCACCCTGTAATTCTTCCCCTGGGGAAATGAGTGGCTACAAAGGGAACCTACCCCTGGGGGGACGCATCTTCGGTCCACTCCAGCTCTCATCTTGACACCCACAGTGTCCTGGACCTGTCCGCTCCTTGTGCGGCTCAGCCTATGTCTTTAACTTCCAGTGTGCCCTGCAGGGAAGCATGGTGAGAATTAAGTGGATCAGAAGTTGTTTAAGGGGTACAATAGAGGGGGCTTGAAAATTCAAAGATGTAGCGAGGGAGAAAGAGGAGTCTGGAATAACTTCTAGGTTTCTGGCTTGGATAAGTGACTGCAAGATGGTGCAACTTATCGAGATGGGTGAAACTTAGGAAGGTGGTTGCCAAGTTCTTTGGTGTATCCAGAAATTATTTACAGGTAACTCAACTCCTTCATAGTTGTCATATCATTAACAACAGGTATACGTTCAATGTCCACACAAAATGACTTTCTAAAATTACTTTGAAACGTTTCCACTGAGTCTCTTACTCAAAACATCAAACCTATTTTTTCAAGCAGAACCCATTTTATTTAAAAATTATTCCTAAGTCCTGTTCTGTAATTGCTTCTAACCCAAAGGTATTAACTCCTTTATTACAACATCAACAGGATCCAAGATTGCTCATTCTGAGAATAAATTTTTATTTACCAACTCATTCCTCCCTTCATTCATTCAATGTTGAAGACAATATTTTGTGTTGGAATCTCTACTGGGCATTGGGGATTTATGTGGGCCATTATAATCATCCATTCATCCTTTCTTTCATTCTCTCTATTCCTCCATTTCATCACATTATATTGCTCAGAATATCCAAGTTCTCAGGCAGTACCAGGTAATGAATGTGGTGAGAGAAAATTGGATAGTGAGGCAGGTGGATGGAAGAAAAGATTTTAAATAAGATGAGCTGTTTAACAAAAACACATGACCCAAGAAGTTCATTCAGCTCTAGTGTTTGGACCACTGTGATAGTCACCCCATGTCAATTGCTGGTCTTTCCAATTGTTCCCAAAGCAACCAAAGGGACCTTTTAAACAGATAAAACCAATCATCTTTCTCCAATGCTTAAAAGAGTCCAGTGGTTTCCCATCACATTTCAAATAAAATCTACATACATTTCCCTCATCCCATGGGTGCCTTCCTGCCTCTACAGTCCTACCTGTTACCAAGATTCCCCTGGGTCACTCTGGTGCCCTCAAGCCTTCTTTCTGTTCTGGGAAGCCAAGATTTCTCCCCAGTGTTTGCTCATCCTACTCTCTAAGACTGGAATCTGTTCGCTGTGATCTTTTCAGAGCTATCTCTTTCTCATCATTTAGGTCTCATCTCAGATATCACCTTACTAAGGAGATATTATTCAATCACATTTATTTATTTGCTTATTATGTTTTCTGTAATAGAAAGTTCAACATGTGGTCAATTCTTTTCAGGACTGTAGCCCAAGTTCCTTCCCAGGACCTGTAGGTAATCAACACATATTTGTTAAACAAATGAAGAAGCAAATGAGAGGACCCTCATATTTACTTATCATATAACTTACCCTCATATATCTTCTGGGAGATAGTTGTTAGTACCTCTACCTCATTGATTTAAGATCGAAAGAAGTGAAACCACTTGTTCAGGCTTGGAACCCAGGTGTCAAACAGCTGTTCCACTCTGTAGTCTGATGGGAGGCAAGAGGTCTGCCTCCCCAGTCCCTCGGGCCTCACAAGAAAATTTAGTCATACTCCACCAGCCTCACTTCTTTGCCCCATCTCTTGCCAGTTCTGCCATGCCCTAAGAAGCACAGAAGTTAGCAGCCAAATCACATAGACTAGTACGCATATAGCCCAAATCCAGCCATGAATCCAGGGAGTACTACCCAGTATCCTCACATTAATTTAGGGTGAGAGGTTGAAATCTGCAACTCATTGCACACCTGCTCACTTCTATTCATGTAGGATGGCTTCATTATGCCCAGAGAAATTGGTCGATAATGGAAGACTTAATCAAGTCAGTTACTTAGCTCCTTGCAGCTGGGAAAAGAAGGTGTGTGACCAAATGCAACCAAATTCAATAAAATTAGTTTGTGAGTAAGGGCATAATCCTTCATCCTGGTGGATAATTTTATAGTGGGGGCTAAACTAAATGCCAATAACCAAATGCTCAGAGCTGATGACTGGGGCCATTTGAGGTCAGTTCATCATCATATGCATACCCCTCATATTCATGCTGCGGGTGGTGGAATTCACCAGAACAGGACTTCATATTAGCCTTAGCTAAGAAAGGATTATGCCACTTCTCCATAAGCAATTTAAAACAATGGCTTATCTATTGTAAACAGCACAAATTGATTGTAAGATTGTTCTACACAATTCTGGTTTTGCCCATGGGGAGGTACCCAGGTGATTTTTTTTGAGAGAGAGAGAGAGAGAATTTTTCAATATTTATTTTTCAGATTTCGGCGGACACAACATCTTTGTTTGTAGTGGTGCTGAGGATCAAACCCGGGCTGCATGCATGCCAGGTGAGCGCGCTACCACTTGAGCCACATCCCCAGCCCCCCAGGTGATTTTTAAAAAAATATTTACATAAATGTATTTTAATGTCTTTTTTCAGTTTCTTTCCTTCCTTCTTCCCTGGCTTCCTCCTTCAGTCTGTGTTTGTCTCTCTCTCTTTTTCTGTCTTTTCTTCCTGCTCTTCTTATCCTGCTAAACTAGAGAAGCATTGTACAGATGGAACCTGGCTTTGCTCTGGATTGTGATGCTGGGGAACATAGGCTGTGTAAATTGGTTAAAGGCCCTGGCATGTATAGTCTTTAAAGAAAAGCAGTCAGTTTCTTTCCATTACATAATGCACATGGATTTTCACAGTAAATTAGACCCAAAGTAGTATCCTGGAGCTTTGATGTTGACTTTGTTACACAAATAAGTCCTGCTTGTAATTAAAACATTTAATTGGTAAAAGTGATAACTGTAAAAATGCTTTGTCCCTCTGTAGTCTCTTCCTCAATTGTTACCCCTTTTTTCCCAGGTTAGTCTTTGCCCAACCAGGAAGAATGAGAATCTGTAGCAGTTTGGAATCAATGGGAAGCTACTGTTATTTTGAGATAACTTCCCACCCAACATACCTGCCCTATCTTTTGTTTGGCTTATAAGTGTAAACATGCAGAGAAGGTTGCTGATCAATTTCTTAGCAGGGTAAACAAGGCTTTGTGACCTTGGCTCTCATTGACAACTTAGACTATTTTCACCACTATTTACCCAGGACTCCTGCATCTCTTCATTTGCTGCCCTCCAACTCAGATTTCAATATCTATCTCAATGTCACTTCCATTATGAATCCTTCTAGAAAACTCTGGTAGATTTAGTCCTTTCTATGTGTTCCCTTAATCCTTTGCTCATATCTCTATTATACCCAAGTATAGTATCATTGCCTGTTCCCTTATGAAGAGGAATCAGGTCTTGTTCTTTGACGTACCCTTTTTTTTTCCTTGTTCTCCACCCCTACTCTAGTTCTAGCACAGTGACTATGGGAGATACTGACAAGGGAGGATGTGAGTGAAGGAATGCTCTTTTGGGGAAAGCCCTGGTTGGAAATTTTCTTGCTGACAGTGTGACTAAAAGACCAGCAGCATCAGGACACTTGGGAACATCTTAGACCCCATCCCAGACTTAGGCAGTCAGAAGTGTCATTGAACAAGATGCCCAGGTGTTTTGGTTTTTTTTTTTTTTTGGGGGGGGGGGGGGGGGGGGTGGTGGTTAAAATTTGTGAAGTGCTGCAAGAGTTGGTAGAAGGAGAGAATAAAAATCAAAATAGTGCAGAAAGTATTTTCTGTCACAGGGACAAGATAAAAGTAGAACAAGTTCAAATGCTCACAAACAAATGGGATGCTGGAACTGTTCAGAGTGGATTAGGAGAACAGCTTGCTGACTGATTCCTGAGGGTCTCCAGATTCTTCCAGATTATGTTTGTCCCATGAGAACCAAGCAGAGGGTGCCATGGCTATGAGGTTTCATAGCCAGTGTGCAGGTAGGTGGCATCACAATTGACTCCTTGGCTGAAGCTTACCAGCCAGTGACCCAGGCCAGCTTGCAACATAACCAAGCCCTCATGATGCATTGCCTTGCATTGAATTTCTTTGTTCCAGCCTTGCTGCAAGCCATTAAGAATACAAATTCATTTCCACTAAACTCTCAAGTTTTTGTTAATATGTGCAATTTCCTTTGAGCAAAGAGATAGTCTGACCTTATTTGAACATTACACAATGTACACATGGGTCAAAACATCACATAGCACATAATTTTATACTGTACATATGTCAATTAAAAATAAATAATTAAAAATAAGAAATTGCATCTCAACACCCTGACTATGCCCCCTTATCAATTTATGGTAGTCTTCTCAACGATTGGCCTCAATGACAAGTCTCTCCTTCTGTTCACTTTTGCACACTCACACTCCTCTGTACTTAACCTTTCTCCATCTATTTCCTCATTCTTCTTTCTCCCCCTCTCCTGTTTATTTTCCTTTCCTCTGTCTTCTTCTCCAATGCTGAAAACATTAATTGCTGAAATCCGAAGAATGAAAGATTCTTTAAATTCTGTTTTTAAACTTAATCTATGACCTATTACTTTTCCTTTTATCTAGCTTTATTGAGGTGTAATTGCTATAGAAAAACAAATTATGTACATAAATAATGTATACAATTTTGTGCATTTGGACATGTGTTTACATTTTTGTTACCATCTGCCTACCACTTCACAGAAACCACTTTTACCAATGACTTTCCAATTGTTAGGTCCATTGTCAAGCCTTAGTCTTCTTCTTACTGGATCCCTTTATAACATTCAATAGCACTGGCCACTACTTCCTGGAAATGCTGTACTCATTAGAACACTATTCTTTTTGTCTGTCAAATATTAGGTGCCTAGGGTCCTTTCTCAATTTTATAACTTTTTCCCTGGGCATTCTTCACTACCATGGTTTCAACTACCACCTCTATATTCAAGAACTCCCTCTCTCCCCACCACCTTATATCTGTAGTTCATAGCTTTCCTCAGCTCCTAATACATGTAATAGTCAATTCATCTGAAATATGTAACTGGACACTTTCACAGGCATCTCAAATGCAACAAGTCCAAAGTAAATTTCTCATCTCCCTCTTGTCTCAACGCATAGAAATCATCTCCTTCCTTGTGTTTATTGTTTCAGTGAATGACTATGTCATCCTTACTATCACCAAAGCCACGATGACAGGTGGTATCCAAATAGTCACCATATCCTGCCAATTTCCCTTTGATTAACATGTCTCAAGTAAGAAGTGGCATCACATCTCCAAAAGAGATGAGAGAAATCATGCTCCCCATGAACTGTGTATGCCTTTTGCCTTCCCATCATTCAAGTCTGATTTCAACTATTAATGCCTGAGAAAGGCCTTCCCTGTCCATCTTATATAAATTAGCTAGTATCCCTCCACTACTACCCCACACTGTATCCCCTTACTCTATTTTATTTCCCACAAGCCATCATAATTATCTAAAATGATGTTTATTTGTTGACGTGTTTATCTTCTGTCTCTGCAGATTGCATTTTCAATTTCATGGTGGCAGAAGCTAAGTCTCCTCTATTCACCACTGTTTCACCAGAGCCCATTAACTTATTCATAAGTGGCTTCTGGATGAATGAGTAAATACCCCAAATGACATAGACCTGGCATATCTATCAAGGGAGCGGCAAAGGCTAAAAGGATTCCATGTTATCACAAATTTAGTAAGTATGGCAATGCAGGAATCTCAGAGAACAATGGAAAAAAAAATACCAAACAGGAAACCTATAATTCTAGACTCCTCATTCCCCCTCCATCAAATACACTTATCATGAATCCAGGGAGATCTTGTCCAATACCGACAGAAGCATCCCTTAAAAAGCATTTGCTGCTACAGTATTGAGGAGGATATTACTCACTATGGCCCATCTTGTCCTCTTTATGAGGACACCCAGCAGCAATTCCTTTCTCATATTATTGAAAATAGTTTGCTTCTCTGAGCAACTGGTTGGTTTTTATCTTTGGAATCCTGGGGTTCATATAATGCAATTTTTCTCCTACAACTGGATGCTAAAAAATCCCAAACTAAATTGCAAGTTCAGGACCCTACAGCATGAATTGCACGTACAAACCTATCCCAGGCTCCATCTCTTTATGCTATTTTAAAATTTTCTCTTAGTATTGACATCTCAATCTTTAAAAAATTGCAGTTGTTTTAAATTTTTTTCCTAATTCCATTTTGAGCAATGAGAAATATGAAAATATAATAAAATAATCTACAACACTTATTACACAGTACACTCTGCCCAGCTGTGGTTGGGATAGGAATCTCTTGAAAATGTAGCAAGTAGATGAATTAGGAGCTTCCAATTAGTTGGTCTGTATCTATCATTGTACTTTGAAACCTTTATTACTCACCAAGACTGTTTTTGAGAGCTCATTCCCTTTATTTTCTGTGAAGAGAAATACAACTGTGACAACATCTGAGGGGCATTCTTAGCTTGCTGCCCTGGTCCCCACCTGGCAACCTAACATTGCAACAGTCCCATCTCCCACCCATCCCATCACCAGACAGCAAACCTGGGTTAGGCTTCCATTCTGTAGGCAGTGGGGAGATATTGAAGGGTTTTTTTTTTTAGGACAATTAGGATAAGAGATGTTACTCTGCAATGTTAGGAGCAAATAGGGAGGAATAGAATGAGAATCAGGATGATTTACTGAAAAGTTATTACAATAAGCCAGGCTAGAATTAACAAGGGCTATATCAGTCGGGGTTCAACCAGGAAAACAGAAGCCACTCTAATTTTTGATAAGAGGATAAATGTACTGCAGGGAACTGGTTACATAGGAGATGGAATTATTGAGGAACCAAATTGCATAAAATGACTCAACCCAGCAGGAAACAAAGAATGGAGCCAGGTTTTCCAGAGTCCTGATGTAAGGTAACACGGTGGAAGTGGAATCATGTAGGTTCTGTTGGTGGGAGATGAAGTTAGAGAGTTCAAGGCAGAGAAAAGAACAAAATACATATTTTGGTTTCCCCTTCCTCTCACATTACAAACTCCATCCAGGAAGTACAAGTACTTAGGCAATGCAGAGGAAGGTTGGGGAATGTCTCCGAAGGTAAAGGGCCTCTAGCAAGGTGGTCATAGTGGAGAGGATGGAGTCAACAGTTATTTCAAAGTAAAATTGACAGGAGTCATGAGTCTTTTTTCTAATGATGAGAACTATTTTATTAATCATGGTGTGGTCTTATAGGAGTGTAGAAGATGAGGCTATTTGGGCCTTGTTGAAGTGGAGATTCCTATCAAGGTGGAGGAACCTGAGAGACAAGCTCAGCTTTGAAGTTCAGAGGTCAAAATACAGAAGTGGAATGGATGATATGAGCCAGGGAGCATATGATGACAGAGATGGGAGTTGGGGGGGGGGGTCTGAGGCACAGTCCAGAGGAGCACTCACATTTAATGGTTGGTCAGAGAAAATGGAGAGGAATCAGGCAGTGATGGAAAAATAGTCACTAGAAAGGGATGTGTGAGAACAAAAGGAGAAGGTGTTACATGGAAGAGGACTGTAGGTCTTCTATGCAGTGACTTTGGACAAACCTAGCCCTCTATTCTCCAGCATTCTTTTTCTTCCTACCATTGGCTTCTGCTTGTCTGAACACTGGCACTGTGGAGCATCCAAAAGCCTTCAGTTTGAGATTCTATAAGCTCTGATGCCTCCATTGGCAGTGCCGAACAACAGAAACTGAGCACCTCCCCCTCCGCTTTGCCAACTAGTGTGCTGGAATGTTGGTGCCACCAATATAGCACAGAAGTAGTCACAGCCTTCTGAGATCCTGTCTGCTGAACCAAGTAAAGTATCTGCATGTAGATTAGTTACTCTTACACAGATGCATGTCCTGGGGGACTGAGTATGAAAATACAGATGTATGAGGCCTTAGAGAGAGCTGTGTGGCAGGTTTCACCTAGGAAGTGAAACTCAGCTAATTATTTTT
>NW_026694095.1:0-19303 GCF_021218885.2 Marmota monax
GGACAATGCATAGAGAGTGCACTGAGAACTCATTGAGTGAGCCAAGTTTCCAAGAGGTATCACAAACTGTGTTTGATTTAGCATTCCAAATGCATGTATTCATATAGGGAAAAAAGAAGTGAAACCCAAAAATTCAAAGTCTTCCTGCAAAGGAACTCTTCAACATAACATTACGAAATTTGGGCTGCCAAGTGCAACCCATATACTCACTTTTGGTGCCAAGTATCAACAAGATCGGGTGAAAAAACATTTGCTGAGAGTCCAGTAAACTCTGAGTTCTGTGGATGTTCTACAAACACTTTCAAATGAAAGTCTATTTTTCTTTGCTCTGCTTAGGGGTACATAAACCGGTAACAAAGCATAGAGAGCAGAATGAGAATACATTCAGTGAGTCACCTTTCAAGCAGCTAGCACAAACCGTGTTTGATTTAGATGTTCAAAAGTATGTATCCCTCTGGGGAAAAGGGAGTAAAACCTAAATATTCAAAGTCATCCTGCAAAGGAATGATTCAACCTAGCAGAACAAAATTTGTGCAGCCAAGCGCAACTGGTATATACATTTTTCCTACCAAGTATCAACAAGTTAGGGTGACAAAATATTTGCTGAGGTTTCAGTAATCTCTGAGTTTTTTGGAAGCTCGGTTAATACTTTCCAAAGAAAGTGTGTTTTCCTTGCCTCTGCTTAGGGCTACTTCAACAGGGAACAAGGCATAGAGATTGCACTGAGAACTAGTTGAGTGAGTCAAGTTACAAGCACACAGCATAAACCGTGTTTGATTTCGAGTTCCAAATGCATGTATCCCTATAGGGGAAAATGAAGTGAAACCTGAAAATTCAAAGTTTTCCTGCAAACGAACGTTTCAATCGAGAAGCACGAAATTAGAACAGCCAAGGACAACTTGTATAGTTATCTCTCCTGTCGAATATCAAGAAGATCGGGTGAAACAATATTAGCTGAGATTCCAGTAAACTCCTAGTACTACGGAAGCTCTGCAAACACTTTAAAAAGAAAGTATATTTTCCTTGCCGCTGCTTAGGGCTACTTCATCAGGAAACAAAGCATAGAGAGCGCACTGAGAACTGAGTGAGTCAAGTTTCATGCAGCTAGCACAAACCGTGTTTGATTTAGATGTTCAAAAGCATGTATCCCTATAGGGGAAAAGGTAGTAAAACCTAAATATTCAAAGTCATCCTGCAAAGGAATGATTCAACCTAGCAGAACAAAATATGTGCAGCCAAGCACAACTGGTATACACATTTTTCCTACCAAGTATCAACAAGATAGGGTGACAAAATATTTGCTGAGGTTTCAGGAATCTCTGAGTTTTTTGGAAGCTCGGTGAATACTTTCCAAAGAAAGTGTGTTTTCCTTGCCTCTGCTTAGGGCTACTTCAACAGGGACCAAGGCATAGAGAGTGCACTGAAAACTAGTTGAGTGAGTCCAGTTACAAGCACACAGCAAAAACCGTGTTTGTTTTAGAGTTCCAAATGCATGTATCCCTATAGGGGAAAATGAAGTGAAACCTAAAAATTCAAAGTTTTCCTGCAAACGAACATTTCAATCGAGAAGCACGAATTTGAACAGCCAAGGACAACTTGTATAGTTATCTCTCCTGTCGAATAACAAGAAGATCGGGTGAAACAATATTAGCTGAGATTCCAGTAAACTCATAGTACTACGGAAGCTCTGCAAACACTTTAAAATGAAAGTATATTTTCCTTGCCACTGCTTAGGGCTACTTCATCAGGAAACAAAGCATAGAGGGTGCACTGAGAACTAACTGAGTGAGTCAAGTTTCATGCAGCTAGTACAAACCGTGTTTGCGTTAGAGTTCCAAATGCATGTATCCCTATAGGGGAAAATGAAGTGAAACCTAAGATTTCAAAGTCTTCCTCCAAACGAACTATTCAACCTAGGAGATCTAAATTTGGGCAGCCAAATGCAACCGGTATACTTATCTTTCCTGTCGAGGTAACAAGTTAGGGTGAAAAAATATTTGCTGTGATTCCAGGAAACTCAAAATTCTGTGGAATCACTGCAAATGCTTTCCAATGAAAGTTTCTTGCCCTTGCCTCTGCTTAGGGTTACTTCAACAGAAATCAAAGCATAGAGATTGCACTGAGAACTGGTTGAGTGTGTTTCAGTTTCAAGCAGCTGGCATAAACCGTGTTTGGTTTATAATTCCAAATGCATACGTCCCTGTAAGGAAAAGTGGATTGAAACCTAAAAATTCAAAATGTTCCTGCACACGAACTTTTCAACCTAGAAGAACAACATTTGGGTAGCTAACTGCAACTGCTATACTCATCTTTCCTGACCAGGATCATCAATATCAGGTGAGTAAATAGTTGCAGAGATTCCAGTTAACTTGGAGCTCTGTTGAAGCTCTGGAAATGCTTTCTCAGGAAAGCGTATGTTCCTCGCCTGCACTTAGGACCATTTCAAGAGGGAACAAAGCACAGAGAGCACACCAGGAAATAATTGAGTGGGTCAAGCTTCAAGCAGCTCGCACAAAGAGTGATTGATTTAGAGTTCCCAATGCATGTATTCCTATAGGTGAAAATGAAGAAAAACCCCCCAAATTCAATGTCTTCCTGAAAGCAAATGCTTCATCTTAGAAGAACGAAATTTTGGCAGGAAAATGCAACTGGTATACTCATCTTTCTTACCTAGTATCAACAAGATCAAGTGAAAAAATATTCGCTGAGATTCCAGTAAACTTGTTAGTTTTGTGGAAGCTCTGCAAACACTTACATAAGAAAGCGTATTTTCCTTGCCTCTGCTTGGGGATACTGCAGCAGGGGACAATGAATAGAGAGTGCAATGAGAACTCATTGAGTGATCCAAGTTTCCAAGAGGTATCACAAACTGTGTTTGATTTAGCATTCCAAATGCATGTATTCATATAGGGAAAAAAGATGTGAAACCTAAAAATTCAAAGTCTTCCTGCAAAGGAACTCTTCAACATAAGATTACGAAATTTGGGCTGCCAAGTGCAACCCATATACGCATTTTTTCCTGCCAAGTATCAACAGGATCTGGTGAAAAAATATTTGCTGAGAGTCCAGTAAACTCTGAGTTCTGTGGATGCTATACAAACACTTTCAAATGAAAGTCTATTTTTCTTTGCCCTGCTTAGGGGTACATAAACTGGTAAAAAATCAAAGAGAGGAGAATGAGAATTCATTCAGTGAGTCAAGTTTCAAGCAGCTAGCACAAACCGTGTTTGATTTAGATGTTCAAAAGCATGTATCCCCATAGGGGAAAAGGCAGTAAAACCTAAATATTCAAAGTCATCCTGCAAAGGAATGATTCAACGTAGCAGAACAAAATTTGTGCAGCCAAGCGCAACTGGTATACACATTTTTCCTACCAAGTATCAACAAGATAGGGTGACAAAATATTTGCTGAGGTTTCAGTAATCTCTGAGTTTTTTGGAAGCTCGGAGAATACTTTTGATTTAGAGTTCCAAATGCATGTATCCCTATAGGGGAAAATGAAGTGAAACCTAAAAATTCAAAGTTTTCCTGCAAACGAACGTTTCAATCGAGAAGCACGAAATTTGAACAGCCAAGGACAACTTGTATAGTTATCTCTCCTGTCAAATATCAAAAAGATCGGGTGAAACAATATTAGCTGAGATTCCAGTAAACTCATAGTACTACGGAAGATCTTCAAACACTTTAAAAAGTAAGAATATTAAAAAAATAAAATAAAAAAATAAAGTATATTTTCCATGCCGCTGCTTGGGGCTACTTCATCAGGACACAAAGCATAGAGAGCGCACTGAGAACTAGTTATCTCTCCTGTTGAATATCAAGAAGATCGGGTGAAACAATATTAGCTGAGATTCCAGTAAACTCATAGTACTACGGAAGCTCTGCAAACACTTTAAAATGAAAGTATATTTTCCTTGCCGCTGCTTAGGGCTACTTCATCAGGAAACAAAGCATAGAGAGCGCACTGACAACTAACTGTGTGAGTCAAGTTTCATGCAGCTAGCACAAACCGTGATTGATATAGATGTTCAAAAGCATGTATCCCTATAGGGGAAAAGGTAGTAAAACCTAAAAATTCAAAGTCAACCTGCAAAGGAATGATTCAACCAGCACAACAAAATTTGTGCAGCCAATCGCAACTGGTATACACATTTTTCCTACCAAGTATCAACAAGATAGGGTGACAAAATATTTGCTGATGATTCAGTAATCTCTGAGTTTTTTGGAAGCTCGGTGAATACTTTCCAAAGAAAGTGTGTTTTCCTTGCCTCTGCTTAGGGCTACTTCAACAGGGAACAAGGCATAGAGAGTGCACAGAGAACTAGTTGAGTGAGTCAAGTTACAACCACACAGCAAAAACCGTGTTTGATTTAGAGTTCCAAATGCATGTATCCCTATAGGGGAAAATGAAGTGAAACCTAAAAATTCAAAGTTTTCCTGCAAACGAACGTTTCAATCGAGAAGCACGAAATTTGAACAGCCAAGGACAACTTGTATAGTTATCTCTCCTGTCGAATATCAAGAAGATCGGGTGAAACAATATTAGCTGAGATTCCAGTAAACTCATAGTACTACGGAAGCTCTGCAAACACTTTAAAATGAAAGTACATTTTCTTTGACGCTGCTTAGGGCTACTTCATCAGGAAACAAAACACAGAGAGTGCACTGAGAACTAACTGAGTGAGTCAAGTTTCATGCAGCCAGCACAAACCGTGTTTGATTTAGATGTTCAAAAGCATGTATCCCTATAGGGGAAAAGGTAGTAAAACCTAAATATTCAAAGTCATCCTGCAAAGGAATGATTCAAACTAGCAGAACAAAATTTGTGCAGCCAAGCGCAACTGGTATATACATTTTTCCTACCAAGTATCAACAAGATATGGTGACGAAATATTTGCTGAGGTTTCAGTAATCTCTGAGTTTTTTGGAAGCTCGGTGAATACTTTCCAAAAAAGTGTGTTTTCCTTGCCTCTGCTTAGGGCTACTTCAACAGGGGACAAGGCATGGAGAGTGCACTGAGAACTAGTTGAGTGAGTCCAGTTACAAGCACACAGCAAAAACCGTGTTTGATTTAGAGTTCCAAATGCATGTATCCCTATAGGGGAAAATGAAGTAAAACCTAAAAATTCAAAGTTTTCCTGCAAACGAACGTTTCAATCGAGAAGCACGAAATTTGAACAGCCAAGGACAACTTGTATAGTTATCTCTCCTGTCGAATATCAAGAAGATCGGGTGAAACAATATTAGCTGAGATTCCAGTAAACTCATAGTACTACGGAAGGTCTGCAAACACTTTAAAATTAAAGTATATTTTCCTTGCCACTGCTTAGGGCTACTTCATCAGGAAACAAAGCATAGAGAGTGCACTGAAAATTAACTGAGTGAGTCAAGTTTCATGCAGCTAGTACAAACCGTGTTTGAGTTAAAGTTCCAAATGCATGTATCCCTATAGGGAAAAATGAAGTCAAACCTAAGATTTCAAAGTCTTCTGCAAACGAACTATTCAACCTAGAATATCTAAATTTGGGCAGCCAAATGCAACCGGTATACTTATCTTTCCTGTCAAGTTAACAACAAGTTAGGGTGAAAAAATATTTGCTGAGATTCCAGGAAACTCAAAGTTCTGTGGAATCACTGCAAATGCTTTCCAATGAAAGTTTCTTGCCCTTGCCTCTGCTTAGGGTTACTTCAACAGAAATCGAAGCATAGAGATCGCACTGAGAACTAGTTGAGTGAGTTTCAGTTTCAAGCAGCTGGCATAAACCGTGTTTGGTTTATAATTCCAAATGCATACGTCCCTGTAAGGAATAGTGAAGTGGAACCTAACAATTCAAAGTGTTCCTGCACACGAACTTTTCCACCTAGAAAAACGAAATTTGGGTTGTTAAGTGCAACTGGTATACTCATCTTTCCTGACCAGGATCATCAAGATCAGGTGAGTGAATAGTTGCAGAGATTCCAGTTAACATGGAGCTCTGTTGAAGCTCTGGAAATGCTTTCTAAGGAAAGCGTATGTTCCTCGCCTCCACTTAGGACCACTTCAACAGGGAACAAAGCACAGAGAGCACACCAGGAACTAACTGAGTGAGTCAAGCTTCAAGCAGCTAGCACAAACAGTGTTTGATTTAGAGTTCCAAATGCATGTATTCCTATAGTTGAAAATGAAGAGAAACCCCCCAAATTCAATGTCTTCCTAAAAGCAAATGCTTCATCTTAGAATAACGAAATTTTGGCAGCCAAATGCAACTGGTATACTCATCTTTCTTACCTAGAATCAACAAGATCAAGTGAAAAAATATTCGCTGACATTCCAGTAAACTTGGGAGTTTTGTGGAAGCTCTGCAAACACTTACATAAGAAAGGGTATTTTCCTTGCCACTGCTTGGGGATACTGCAGCAGGGGACAATGCATGGAGAGTGCACTGAGAACTAATTGAGTGAGCCAAGTTTCCAAGAGGTATCACAAACTGTGTTTGATTTAGCATTCCAAATGCATGTATTCATATAGGGAAAAAAGATGTGAAACCTAAAAATTCAGAGTGTTCCTGCAAAGGAACTCTTCAACATAAGATTACAAAATTTGGGCTGCCAAGTGCAAACCATATACTCATTTTTGCTGCCAAGTATCAACAAGATCGGGTGAAAAAACATTTGATGAGAGTCCAGTAAACTCTGAGTTCTGTGGATGCTCTGCAAACACTTTCAAATGAAAGTCTATTTTTCTTTGCTCTGCTTAGGGGTCCATAAACCAGTAACAAAGCATAGAGAGCAGAATGAGAATTCATTCAGTGAGTCAAGTTTCAAGCAGCTAGCACAATCCGTGTTTGATTTATATGTTCAAAAGCATGTATCCCTATAAGGGAAAAGGTAGTAAAACCTAAATTTTCAAAGTCATCCTGCAAAGGAATGATTCAACCTGGCAGAACAAAATTTGTGCAGCCAAGCGCAACTGGTATACACATTTTTCCTACCAAGTATCAACAAGATAGGGTGACAAAATATTTGCTGAGGTTTCAGTAATCTCTGAGTTTTTTGGAAGCTCGGTGAATACTTTCCAAAGAAAGTGTGTTTTCCTTGCCTCTGCTTAGGGCTACTTCAACAGGGAACAAGGCATAGAGAGTGCACTGAGAACTAGTTGAGTGAGTCAAGCAACAAGCACACAGCAAAAACCGTGTTTGATTTAGAGTTCCAAATGCATGTATCCCTATAGGGGAAAATGAAGTGAAACCTGAAAAGTCAAAGTTTTCCTGCAAACGAACGTTTCAATCGAGAAGCACGAAATTGGAACAGCCAAGGACAACTTGTATAGTTATCTCTCCTGTCGAATATCAAGAAGATCGGTTGAAACAATATTAGCTGAGATTCCAGTAAACTCATAGTACTACGGAAGCTCTGCAAACACTTTAAAATGAAAGTATATTTTCCTTGCCGCTGCTTAGGGCTACTTCATCAGGAAACAAAGCATAGAGAGGGCACTGAGAACTAACTGAGTGAGTCAAGTTTCATGCAGCTAGCACAAACCGTGTTTGCTTTAGATGTTCAAAAGCATGTATCCCTCTAGGGGAAAAGGTAGTAAAACCTAAATATTCAAAGTCATCCTGCAAAGGAATGATTCAACCTAGCAGAACAAAATTTGTGCAGCCAAGCGCAACTGGTATACACTTTTTTCCTACCAAGTATCAACAAGATAGGGTGACAAAATATTTGCTGAGTTTTCAGTAATCTCTGAGTTTTTTGGAAGCTCAGTGAATACTTTCCAAAGAAAGTGTGTTTTCCTTGCCTCTGCTTAGGGCTACTTCAACAGGGAACAAGGCATAGAGAGTGCACTGAGAACTAGTTGAGTGAGTCAAGTTACAAGCACACAGCAAAAACCGTATTTGATTCAGAGTTCCAAATGCATGTATCCCTATAGGGGAAAATGAAGTGAAACCTAAAAATTCAAAGTTTTCCTGCAAACGAACGTTTCAATCGAGAAGCACGAAATTTGAACAGCCAAGGACAACTTGTATAGTTATCTCTCCTGTCGAATATCAAGAAGATCGGGTGAAACAATATTAGCTGAGATTCCAGTAAACTCATAGTACTACGGAAGCTCTGCAAACACTTTAAAATGAAAGTATATTTTCCTTGCCACTGCTTAGGGCTACTTCATCAGGAAACAAAGCATAGAGAGTGCAGTGAGAACTAACTGAGTGAGTCAAGTTTCATGCAGCTAGTACAAACCGCGTATGAGTTAAAGTTCCAAATGCATGTATCCCTATAGGTGAAAATGAAGTGAAAACTAAGATTTCAAAGTCTTCCTGCAAACGAACTATTCTAACTAGAACATCTAAATTTGGGCAGCCAAATGCAACCAGTATACTTATCTTTCCTGTTGAGTTAACAACAAGTTACGGTGAAAAAATATTTGCTGAGATTCCAGGAAACTCAAAGTTCTGTGGAATCACTGCAAATGAATTCCAATGAAAGTTTCTTGCCCTTGCCTCTGCTTAGAGTTACTTCAACAGAAATCAAAGCATAGAGATCGCACTGAGAACTAGTTGAGTGAGTTTCAGTTTCAAGCAGCTGGCATAAACCGAGTTTGGTTTATACTTGCAAATGCATACGTCCCTGTAAGGAAAAGTGAAGTGAAACCTAACAATTCAAAGTGTTCCTGCACACGAACTTTTCAACCTAGAAGAACGAAATTTGGGTAGCTAAGTGCAACTGGTATACTCATCTTTCCTGACCAGGATCATCAAGATCAGGTGAGTAAATAGTTGCAGGTATTCCAGTTAACTTGGAGCTCTGTTGAAGATCTGGAAATGCTTTCTAAGGAAAGCGTATGTTCCTCGCCTTCACTTAGGACCACTTCAACAGGGAACAAAGCACAGAGAGCACACCAGGAACTAACTGAGTGAGTCAAGCTTCAAGCAGCTAGCACAAACAGTGTTTGATTTAGAGTTCCCAATGCATGTATTCCTATAGGTGAAAATGAAGAGAACCCCCCCAAATTCAATGTCTTCCTGAAAGCAAATGCTTCATCTTAGAAGAACGAAATTTTGGCAGCCAAATGCAACTGGTATACTCATCTTTCTTACCTACTATCAACAAGATCAAGTGAAAAAATATTTGCTGAAATTCCAGAAAACGTGGGAGTATTGTGGAAGCTCTGCAAACACTTACATAAGAAAGCGTATTTTCCTTGCCTCTGCTTGGGGATACTGCAGCAGGGGACAATGCATAGAGAGTGCACAGAGAACTAATTGAGTGAGCCAAGTTTCCAAGAGGTATCACAAACTGTGTTTGATTTAGCATTCCAAATGCATGTATTCATATAGGGAAAAAAGAAGTGAAACCTAAAAATTCAAAGTGTTCCTGCAAAGGAACTCTTCAACATAAGATTACGAAATTTGGGCTTCCAAGTGCAACCCGCATACTCATTTTTGCTGCCAAGTATCCACAAGATCGGGTGAAAAAACTTTTGCTGAGAGTCCATTAAACTCTGAGTTCTGTGGATGCTATACCCACACTTTCAAATGAAAGTCTATTTTTCTTTGCTCTGCTTAGGGGTACATAAACCGGTAACAAAGCACAGAGAGCAGAATCAGAATTCATTCAGTGAGTCAAGTTTCAAGCACCTAGCACAAACCGTGTTTGATTTAGATGTTCCAAAGCATGTATCCCTATAGGGGAAAAGGTAGTAAAACCTAAATATTCAAAGTCATGCTGCAAAGGAATGATTCAACCTAGCAGAACAAAATTTGTGCAGCCAAGTGCAACTGGTATACACATTTTTCATTCCAAGTATCAACAAGATAGGGTGACAAAATATTTGCTGAAGTTTCAGTAATCTCTGAGTATTTTGGAAGCTCGGTGAATACATTCCAAAGAAAGTGTGTTTTCCTTGCCTCTGCTTAGGGGTACTTCAACAGGGAACAAGGCATAGAGAGTGCACTGAGAACTAGTTGAGTGAGTCAAGTTACAAGCACACAGCAAAAACCGTGTTTGATTTAGAGTTCCAAATGCATGTATCCCTATAGGGGAAAATGAAGTGAAACCTAAAAATTCAAAGTTTTCCTGCAAACGAACGTTTCAATCGAAAAGCACGAAATTTGAACAGCCAAGGACAACTTGTATAGTTATCCCTCCTGTCGAATATCAAGAAGATCGGGTGAAACAATATTACCTGAGATTCCAGTAAAATCATAGTACTATGGAAGCTCTGCAAACACTTTAAAAGGAAAGTATATTTTCCTTGCCGCTGCTTAGGGCTACTTCATCAGGAAACAAACCATAGAGAGTGCACTGAGAACTAACTGAGTGAGTCAAGTTTCATGCAGCTAGTACAAACCGTGTTTGAGTTAGAGTTCCAAATGCATGTATCCCTATATTGGAAAATGAAGTGAAACCTAAAAATTCAAAGTCTTCCTGCAAAGGAACCTTTCAACCTAGAAATCTAAATTTGGGCAGCCAAATGCAACCGGTATACTTATGTTTCCGGTCGAGTTAACAAGTTAGGGTGAAAAAATATTTGCTGAGATTAAAGGAAACTCAAAGTTCTGTGGAATCACTGCAAATGCTTTCCAATGAAAGTTTCTTGCCCTTGCCTCTGCTTAGGGTTACTTCAACAGAAATCAAAGCATAGAGAACACACTGAGAACTAGTTGAGTGAGTTTCAGTTTCAAGCAGCTTTCATAAACCGTGTTTGGTTTATAATTCCAAATGCATACGTCCCTGTAAGGAAAAGTGAAGTGAAACCTAAAAATTCAAAGTGTTCCTGCACACAAACTTTTCAACCTAGAAGAACGAGGTTTGTTTAGCTAAGAGCAACTGGTATACTCATCTTTCCTGACCAGGATCATCAAGATCAGGTGAGTAAATAGTTGCAGAGATTCCAGTTAACTTGGAGCTCTGTTGAAGCTCTGGAAATGCTTTCTAAGGAAAGCGTATGTTCCTCGCCTCCACTTAGGACCACTTCAACAGGGAACAAAGCACAGAGAGCGCACCAGGAACGAACTGAGTGAGTCAAGCTTCAAGCAGCTAGCACAAACAGTGTTTGATTTAGAGTTCAAAATGCATGTATTCCTATAGGTGAAAATGAAGAGAAACCCCCCAAATTCAATGTCTTCCTGAAAGCAAATGCTTCATCGTAGAAGAACGAAATTTTGGCAGCCAAATGCAACTGGTATACTCATCTTTCTTACCTAGTATCAACAAGATCAAGTGAAAAAATATTCGCTGAAATTCCAGTAAACTTGGGAGTTTTGTGGAAGCTCTGCAAACACTTACATAAGAAAGCGTATTTTCCTTGCCTCTGCTTGGGGATACTGCAGCAGGGGACAATGCATAGAGAGTGCACTGAGAACTCATTGAGTGAGCCAAGTTTCCAAGAGGTATCACAAACTGTGTTTGATTTAGCATTCCAAATGCATGTATTCATATAGGGAAAAAAGAAGTGAAACCCAAAAATTCAAAGTCTTCCTGCAAAGGAACTCTTCAAGATAACATTACGAAATTTGGGCTGCCAAGTGCAACCCATATACTCACTTTTGGTGCCAAGTATCAACAAGATCGGGTGAAAAAACATTTGCTGAGAGTCCAGTAAACTCTGAGTTCTGTGGATGCTCTACAAACACTTTCAAATGAAAGTCTATTTTTCTTTGCTCTGCTTAGGGGTACATAAACCGGTAACAAAGCATAGAGAGCAGAATGAGAATACATTCAGTGAGTCAACTTTCAAGCAGTTAGCACAAACCGTGTTTGATTTAGATGTTCAAAAGCATGTATCCCTCTGGGGAAAAGGTAGTAAAACCTAAATATTCAAAGTCATCCTGCAAAGGAATGATTCAACCTAGCAGAACAAAATTTGTGCAGCCAAGCGCAACTGGTATACACATTTTTCCTACCAAGTATCAACAAGATAGGGTGACAAAATATTTGCTGAGGTTTCAGTAATCTCTGAGTTTTTTGGAAGCTCAGTGAATACTTTCCAAAGAAAGTGTGTTTTCCTTGCCTCTGCTTAGGGCTACTTCAACAGGGAAGAAGGCATAGAGAGTGCACTGAAAACTAGTTGAGTGAGTCCAGTTACAAGCACACAGCAAAAACCGTGTTTGATTTAGAGTTCCAAATGCATGTATCCCTATTGGGGAAAATGAAGTAAAACCTAAAAATTCAAAGTTTTCCTGCAAACGAACGTTTCAATCGAGAAGCACGAAATTTGAACAGCCAAGGACAACTTGTATAGTTATCTCTCCTGTCGAATATCAAGAAGATCGGGTGAAACAATATTAGCTGAGATTCCAGTAAACTCATAGTACTACGGAAGGTCTGCAAACACTTTAAAATGAAAGTATATTTTCCTTGCCACTGCTTAGGGCTACTTCATCAGGAAACAAAGCATAGAGAGTGCACTGAAAATTAACTGAGTGAGTCAAGTTTCATGCAGCTAGTACAAACCGTGTTTGAGTTAGAGTTCCAAATGCATGTATCCCTATAGGGAAAAATGAAGTCAAACCTAAGATTTCAAAGTCTTCTGCAAACGAACTATTCAACCTAGAATATCTAAATTTGGGCAGCCAAATGCAACCGGTATACTTATCTTTCCTGTCGAGTTAACAACAAGTTAGGGTGAAAAAATATTTGCTGAGATTCCAGGAAACTCAAACTTCTGTGGAATCACTGCAAATGATTTCCAATGAAAGTTTCTTGCCCTTGCCTCTGCTTAGGGTTACTTCAACAGAAATCAAAGCATAGAGATCGCACTGAGAACTAGTTGAGTGAGTTTCAGTTTCAAGCAGCTGGCATAAACCGTGTTTGGTTTATAATTCCAAATGCATACATCCCTGTAAGGAATAGTGAAGTGAAACCTAACAATTCAAAGTGTTCCTGCACACGAACTTTTCCACCTAGAAAAACGAAATTTGGGTTGTTAAGTGCAACTGGTATACTCATCTTTCCTGACCAGGATCATCAAGATCAGGTGAGTGAATAGTTGCAGAGATTCCAGTTAACATGGAGCTCTGTTGAAGCTCTGGAAATGCTTTCTAAGGAAAGCGTATGTTCCTCGCCTCCACTTAGGACCACTTCAACAGGGAACAAAGCACATTTAGCACACCAGGAACTAACTGAGTGAGTCAAGCTTCAAGCAGCTAGCACAAACAGTGTTTGATTTAGAGTTCCAAATGCATGTATTCCTATAGTTGAAAATGAAGAGAAACCCCCCAAATTCAATGTCTTCCTAAAAGCAAATGCTTCATCTTAGAATAACGAAATTTTGGCAGCCAAATGCAACTGGCATACTCATCTTTCTTACCTAGTATCAACAAGATCAAGTGAAAAAATATTCGCTGACATTCCAGTAAACTTGGGAGTTTTGTGGAAGCCCTGCAAACACTTACATAAGAAAGGGTATTTTCCTTGCCACTGCTTGGGGATACTGCAGCAGGGGACAATGCATGGAGAGTGCACTGAGAACTAATTGAGTGAGCCAAGTTTCCAAGAGGTATCACAAACTGTGTTTGATTTAGCATTCCAAATGCATGTATTCATATAGGGAAAAAAGAAGTGAAACCTAAAAATTCAGAGTGTTCCTGCAAAGGAACTCTTCAACATAAGATTACAAAATTTGGGCTGCCAAGTGCAAACCATATACTCATTTTTGCTGCCAAGTATCCACAAGATCGGGTGAAAAAACATTTGATGAGAGTCCAGTAAACTCTGAGTTCTGTGGATGCTCTGCAAACACTTTCAAATGAAAGTCTATTTTTCTTTGCTCTGCTTAGGGGTCCATAAACCGGTAACAAAGCATAGAGAGCAGAATGAGAGTTCATTCAGTGAGTCAAGTTTCAAGCAGCTAGCACAATCCGTGTTTGATTTATATGTTCAAAAGCATGTATCCCTATAAGGGAAAAGGTAGTAAAACCTAAATATTCAAAGTCATCCTGCAAAGGAATGATTCAACCTGGCAGAACAAAATTTGTGCAGCCAAGCGCAACTGGTATACACATTTTTCCTACCAAGTTTCAACAAGATAGGGTGACAAAATATTTGCTGAGGATTCAGTAATCTCTGAGTTTTTTGGAAGCTCGGTGAATACTTTCCAAAGAAAGTGTGTTTTCCTTGCCTCTGCTTAGGGCTACTTCAACAGGGAACAAGGCTTAGAGAGTGCACTGAGAACTAGTTGAGTGAGTCAAGCTACAAGCACACAGCAAAAACCGTGTTTGATTTAGAGTTCCAAATGCATGTATCCCTATAGGGGAAAATGAAGTGAAACCTAAAAATACAAAGTTTTCCTGCAAACAAACGTTTCAATCGAGAAGCACGAAATTTGAACAGCCAAGGACAACTTGTATAGTTATCTCTCCTGTCGAATATCAAGAAGATCGGTTGAAACAATATTAGCTGAGATTCCAGTAAACTCATAGTACTACGGAAGCTCTGCAAACACTTTAAAATGAAAGTATATTTTCCTTGCCGCTGCTTAGGGCTACTTCATCAGGAAACAAAGCATAGAGAGTGCACTGAGAACTAACTGAGTGAGTCAAGTTTCATGCAGCTAGCACAAACCGTGTTTGATTTAGATGTTCAAAAGCATGTATCCCTCTAGGGGAAAAGGTAGTAAAACCTAAATATTCAAAGTCATCCTGCAAAGGAATGATTCAACCTAGCAGAACAAAATTTGTGCAGCCAAGCGCAACTGGTATACACTTTTTTCCTACCAAGTATCAACAAGATAGGGTGACAAAATATTTGCTGAGTTTTCAGTAATCTCTGAGTTTTTTGGAAGCTCGGTGAATACTTTCCAAAGAAAGTGTGTTTTCCTTGCCTCTGCTTAGGGCTACTTCAACAGGGAACAAGGCATAGAGAGTGCCCTGCGAACTAGTTGAGTGAGTCAAGTTACAAGCACACAGCAAAAACCGTATTTGATTCAGAGTTCCAAATGCATGTATCCCTATAGGGGAAAATGAAGTGAAACCTAAAAATTCAAAGTTTTCCTGCAAACGAACGTTTCAATTGAGAAGCACGAAATTTGAACAGCCAAGGACAACTTGTATAGTTATCTCTCCTGTCGAATATCAAGAAGATCGGGTGAAACAATATTAGCTGAGATTCCAGTAAACTCATAGTACTACGGAAGCTCTGCAAACACTTTAAAATGAAAGTATATTTTCCTTGCCACTGCTTAGGGCTACTTCATCAGGAAACAAAGCATAGAGAGTGCAGTGAGAACTAACTGAGTGAGTCAAGTTTCATGCAGCTAGTACAAACCGCGTATGAGTTAAAGTTCCAAATGCATGTATCCCTATAGGTGAAAATGAAGTGAAAACTAAGATTTCAAAGTCTTCCTGCAAACGAACTATTCTAACTAGAACATCTAAATTTGGGCAGCCAAATGCAACCAGTATACTTATCTTTCCTGTTGAGTTAACAACAAGTTACGGTGAAAAAATATTTGCTGAGATTCCAGGAAACTCAAAGTTCTGTGGAATCACTGCAAATGAATTCCAATGAAAGTTTCTTGCCCTTGCCTCTGCTTAGAGTTACTTCAACAGAAATCAAAGCATAGAGATCGCACTGAGAACTAGTTGAGTGAGTTTCAGTTTCAAGCAGCTGGCATAAACCGAGTTTGGTTTATACTTGCAAATGCATACGTCCCTGTAAGGAAAAGTGAAGTGAAACCTAACAATTCAAAGTGTTCCTGCACACGAACTTTTCAACCTAGAAGAACGAAATTTGGGTAGCTAAGTGCAACTGGTATACTCATCTTTCCTGACCAGGATCATCAAGATCAGGTGAGTAAATAGTTGCAGGTATTCCAGTTAACTTGGAGCTCTGTTGAAGATCTGGAAATGCTTTCTAAGGAAAGCGTATGTTCCTCGCCTTCACTTAGGACCACTTCAACAGGGAACAAAGCACAGAGAGCACACCAGGAACTAACTGAGTGAGTCAAGCTTCAAGCAGCTAGCACAAACAGTGTTTGATTTAGAGTTCCCAATGCATGTATTCCTATAGGTGAAAATGAAGAGAACCCCCCCAAATTCAATGTCTTCCTGAAAGCAAATGCTTCATCTTAGAAGAACGAAATTTTGGCAGCCAAATGCAACTGGTATACTCATCTTTCTTACCTACTATCAACAAGATCAAGTGAAAAAATATTTGCTGAAATTCCAGAAAACGTGGGAGTATTGTGGAAGCTCTGCAAACACTTACATAAGAAAGCGTATTTTCCTTGCCTCTGCTTGGGGATACTGCAGCAGGGGACAATGCATAGAGAGTGCACAGAGAACTAATTGAGTGAGCCAAGTTTCCAAGAATTATCACAAACTGTGTTTGATTTAGCATTCCAAATGCATGTATTCATATAGGGAAAAAAGAAGTGAAACCTAAAAATTCAAAGTGTTCCTGCAAAGGAACTCTTCAACATAAGATTACGAAATTTGGGCTTCCAAGTGCAACCTGCATACTCATTTTTGCTGCCAAGTATCCACAAGATCGGGTGAAAAAACTTTTGCTGAGAGTCCATTAAACTCTGAGTTCTGTGGATGCTATACCCACACTTTCAAATGAAAGTCTATTTTTCTTTGCTCTGCTTAGGGGTACATAAACCGGTAACAAAGCATAGAGAGCAGAATCAGAATTCATTCAGTGAGTCAAGTTTCAAGCACCTAGCACAAACCGTGTTTGATTTAGATGTTCCAAAGCATGTATCCCTATAGGGGAAAAGGTAGTAAAACCTAAATATTCAAAGTCATGCTGCAAAGGAATGATTCAACCTAGCAGAACAAAATTTGTGCAGCCAAGTGCAACTGGTATACACATTTTTCCTACCAAGTATCAACAAGATAGGGTGACAAAATATTTGCTGAAGTTTCAGTAATCTCTGAGTATTTTGGAAGCTCGGTGAATACATTCCAAAGAAAGTGTGTTTTCCTTGCCTCTGCTTAGGGGTACTTCAACAGGGAACAAGGCATAGAGAGTGCACTGAGAACTAGTTGAGTGCGTCAAGTTACAAGCACACAGCAAAAACCGTGTTTGATTTAGAGTTCCAAATGCTTGTATCCCTATAGGGTAAAATGAAGTGAAACCTAAAAATTCAAAGTTTTCCTGCAAACGAACGTTTCAATCGAAAAGCACGAAATTTGAACAGCCAAGGACAACTTGTATAGTTATCCCTCCTGTCGAATATCAAGAAGATCGGGTGAAACAATATTACCTGAGATTCCAGTAAAATCATAGTACTATGGAAGCTCTGCAAACACTTTAAAAGGAAAGTATATTTTCCTTGCCGCTGCTTAGGGCTACTTCATCAGGAAAAAATCCATAGAGAGTGCACTGAGAACTAACTGAGTGAGTCAAGTTTCATGCAGCTAGTACAAACCGTGTTTGAGTTAGATTTCCAAATGCATGTATCCCTATATTGGAAAATGAAGTGAAACCTAAAAATTCAAAGTCTTCCTGCAAAGGAACCTTTCAACCTAGAAATCTAAATTTGGGCAGCCAAATGCAACCGGTATACTTATGTTTCCGGTCGAGTTAACAAGTTAGGGTGAAAAAATATTTGCTGAGATTAAAGGAAACTCAAAGTTCTGTGGAATCACTGCAAATGCTTTCCAATGAAAGTTTCTTGCCCTTGCCTCTGCTTAGGGTTACTTCAACAGAAATCAAAGCATAGAGATCACACTGAGAACTAGTTGAGTGAGTTTCAGTTTCAAGCAGCTTTCATAAACCGTGTTTGGTTTATAATTCCAAATGCATACGTCCCTGTAAGGAAAAGTGAAGTGAAACCTAAAAATTCAAAGTGTTCCTGCACACAAACTTTTCAACCTAGAAGAACGAGGTTTGGGTAGCTAAGTGCAACTGGTATACTCATCTTTCCTGACCAGGATCATCAAGATCAGGTGAGTAAATAGTTGCAGAGATTCCAGTTAACTTGGAGCTCTGTTGAAGCTCTGGAAATGCTTTCTAAGGAAAGCGTATGTTCCTCGCCTCCACTTAGGACCACTTCAACAGGGAACAAAGCACAGAGAGTGCACCAGGAACTAACTGAGTGAGTCAAGCTTCAAGCATCTAGCACAAACAGTGTTTGATTTAGAGTTCAAAATGCATGTATTCCTATAGGTGAAAATGAAGAGAAACCCCCCAAATTCAATGTCTTCCTGAAAGCAAATGCTTCATCTTAGAACAACGAAATTTTGGCAGCCAAATGCAACTGGTATACTCATCTTTCTTACCTAGTATCAACAAGATCAAGTGAAAAAATATTCGCTGAAATTCCAGTAAACTTGGGAGTTTTGTGGAAGCTCTGCAAACACTTACATAAGAAAGCGTATTTTCCTTGCCTCTGCTTGGGGATACTGCAGCAGGGGACAATGCATACAGAGTGCACTGAGAATTAATTGAGTGAGCCAAGTTTCCAAGAGGTATCACAAACTGTGTTTGATTTAGCATTCCAAATGCATGTATTCATATAGGGAAAAAAGAAGTGAAACCTAAAAATTCAAAGTCTTCCTGCAAAGGAACTCTTCAACATAACATTACGAAATTTGGGCTGCCAAGTGCAACCCATATACTCACTTTTGGTGCCAAGTATCAACAAGATCGGGTGAAAAAACATTTGCTGAGAGTCCAGTAAACTCTGAGTTCTGTGGATGCTCTACAAACACTTTCAAATGAAAGTCTATTTTTCTTTGCTCTGCTTAGGGGTACATAAACCGGTAACAAAGCATAGAGAGCAGAATGAGAATACATTCAGTGAGTCAACTTTCAAGCAGTTAGCACAAACCGTGTTTGATTTAGATGTTCAAAAGCATGTATCCCTCTAGGGGAAAAGGTAGTAAAACCTAAATATTCAAAGTCATCCTGCAGAGGAATGATTCAACCTAGCAGAACAAAATTTGTGCAGCCAAGCGCAACTGGTATACACATTTTTCCTACCAAGTATCAACAAGATAGGGTGACAAAATATTTGCTGAGGTTTCAGTAATCTCTGAGTTTTTTGGAAGCTCGGTGAATACTTTCCAAAGAAAGTGTGTTTTCCTTGCCTCTGCTTAGGGCTACTTCAACAGGGAAAAAGGCATAGAGAGTGCACTGAAAACTAGTTGAGTGAGTCTAGTTACAAGCACACAGCAAAAACCGTGTTTGATTTAGAGTTCCAAATGCATGTATCCCTATAGGGGAAAATGAAGTGAAACCTAAAAATTCAAAGTTTTCCTGCAAATGAACGTTTCAATCGAGAAGCACGAAATTTGAACAGCCAAGGACAACTTGTACAGTTATCTCTCCTTACGAATATCAAGACGATCGGGTGAAACAATATTAGCTG